>NC_052953.1:3326866-3594366 GCF_013358895.1 Oreochromis aureus
TCTACACTAAGGTGGAGCATGCCAACTGAAGGCTGTGACTCCCATTCTACTCTCAGAAACCCAGGGACCACAGTCAGGCCTGCAATCTGTGAGTGCAGTGCTCAGTTGGGATAATGTGGTACTATTAGATCTTTAAGATATGGTAGTACCTGATCATTGAAGATTTTTCTGTGAGGCAAAAAATGGGTTTAATGCATGTAATAGGGAGATAATAAAGAAAAGCTAATGTGGGAGAACTATGATCTGTGTTGGTCTAAGGAGCTTGGAAAGAAGTCTGGACTTTATGTTTCCTTGAAGACGTTTCATCCGAGAAGCTTCTTCAGTTCTGAGGTCAAATGGTGGAGCGTCCCGGATTTAAGCCCTATGGGAGTGTCCCTACGAGGGTCATGGACCCCCTATTGATCCTCTACCTAATCACACGAGCCAAGGCATGAAAACAGGTGTGGGTCACAATCAGCCAAGGTTTTGGGTGAACCCATTGTGAAGCCTAGCCCCACCCTATCATGTGATTTCCTGAGGTCAAATGGCCCAGGATGTGAGTGGGCATTGAGGCATCTGGGAAGGATCTCAAAACTGGATTATAGGTGGCAGACAGTTGGTGTCATAAGCCCCGCCCTCTGTTCAAAGATGGTCGCTCACAGTGGATGTAGATGGCTTCTTTCACTCCTCTTTAAAACCACCTGTCCCAAATGTGAGCACTGGCATTCACAGATATATGACCTCTCTTATTAGTCCATGTCAGTACTTGTCATGGAGCTTAGCTTGGAGTTACTACTGTGATTATCATGAAGTTCACCCAGGAAGTATCAAATGCCTGAACTAGTTTTCCTGCATCACTCTGAGACAGAACGTTCCTAATTTTGCCGATGTTGTGGAGATGAAAGAAGGCAGTTCCAAAGACGTGTCTTATGTCCAGTATTACAGAACAAAGACATCCCCGAGGTTTCTCCCAGAGTGCACATTTCTCTTTTTCCTTACAGACTGATGTATTTGACAAACACTAGGGGAGTCTTAATGGTCAGCATAAGCAAAAATAATGAGCAGTCAGATGTTTGAGAAAAGACTGAAATGTAAGAATACAAACAACTTCAGGAGAAAAATGTTTATTTCTGAGCCTGATTTCAGATTAAACGCTGATCCCTCTCTATCCTCCTCACCGTATTTGTAATCCGAGAGATTTCAATTCCGCACTCGGGGGACCTGCATCCGAGGAAATGCCCGTGATGTCTGATTAAATAAAAACAAAGTGAGAGGAGTAATCGACAAAGCTGCTCTGGGTTCTGATTTAGATTTGATTTATATTCACAAAAAGAGAGACCATTTTTAGAAAACAACTTTGAGGGTCCACTTATGGTGAGGCCTTCGAGAACTTCACTCTCCCATTTTCCTTGACTTTAAGTATTCATCAGGGGAAAAACAAAACAACAACAGCGGTTATTATTATTATTGTTGTTTGAGTGGTAGCGCACACCCCGCCTCAGTGACTCTGCTTGCATGCGTGCTCTCATTAAGTTTACTATGTTTGCTCACTCGCTCTTTCACAAGGAACAAATATGCTTCATGAGTTATTGCATTATTAATGCACCAACACTAATGAACAGCACACAATACAAACCCTAGCTGCTATCCTGTAGGACATGTTGCTAATGAATGTTTGCTGTCCTTTAGTTTGTCGCTGTAATAAAGCAATAAGTGGATGATGATGAAGGCCTACGCAATATTATTGTTACCAGCGTGTTGAGGTTGCCTGTGGTTAATGGCCTTGAAATGGTCCCGGACGGCTGGGTGTTCACCGACTTTCTAACTTGCTCATCTAAATTGTGACAGCTGGACGAACGAGGGAAGTGTTGGAACATTCACTCAGGTTAAAAATCCTCTGGGGACTAAAGTGCACCACGACAGTTCCCAAGGTAATCCCACCCTTGGGAAGGCATAACACATGAAGAGTCAACTGTGCCGATCTGAAGTGGCACAGAGTGTGTGTGTGTGTGTGTGTGTGTGTGTGTGTGTGTGTGTGTGTGTGTGTGTGTGTGTGTTCGTTCCTCCTCTTGGTTTTTTGTGGTATTTCATTATTTATTTATTTTTCAGACATATTTCATTAAATTAATGTTTTTATTTTTTTTGGGGGGGGGGGGGGGGTCCGACTAGTATAGCATTGTTTTTATTTACTTGTAGGTGTAATAGCTCTATAGCGATGCTGATTGTGATGCTTTAGTATTTTTTTATATGGTTGCATAAACCAGGGTGGCACAGTGGCCCTGTGGTGGTCACAGCAAGAAGTTCAATTCCACCATCAGGCCGGGGTCTTTCTGTGTGGAGCGTGTTCTCCCCATGTTTGCGTGGGTTCTCTCCGGGTACTCCGACTTCCTCCCACAGTCCAAAGACATGCAGTTTAGGGGACGGGTTAATTGGTAACTCTAAATTGCCCATAGGTGTGAATGTGAGTGTGAATGGTTGTCTGTGTCTATGTGTTAGCCCTGTGGCAGACTGGCGACCTGTCCAGTGTACCCTGGATAGGCTTCAGCCCCCCCGCGACCCTGACAAGGATAAGCTGAAGAGAATGGATGGATGCTTAAACCATAAATAAGCTACACTAGTTCACGTGTTCCCTACAAAAAACGGCTGAAGGTCAACTCTGTTTCGAGTTATTTACTTTGATCATGTGACAGCTTAAACAAACACCATGGGGAAATCCATCAGTCCGGAGGCAGTAATCAGGAATCTGATTTAGATTTGGAACCTAATGTCGTACTGATCTGTGGGTATGTTTTAGCTTTCGGGCAGACCATCATAAGTGCACTGTGCCAGCTGCACATTTGGGCCAAAATCTATATTTCCTAATGTCAGTTTTTTTCTTTGCGGTGTGAGGTTCACTTCCTGTAAATCAGTACTTGCAGTTTGGCTCCAAACAAAGTTCATGTCCTTCATGATGTTGCAGCTAAAGTGGATGTGTTGACAGTAAAACAATAAAACGAAGTATGAAGTAGAATGTTTATTCTATTTTTGGCCCTGCTGGTCCTTCTCGCTGCTGCTGTCTGTGGCTCCAGTTATTACCAGTGACCATGTGATGTCAATGAATCGTGCTGATAGCAGGAAGTCATGGCAAAGCAGCGATAATCGCCCTTAATTATCCCCTAAGTCCCCTGCTGTCACTGTGCTGCTGTGTGTGTAATGTGTATTGTCTTTTGGCAGCAGTGCCAACATGCATCATTGATGCGCACACGTGACACATGTGACACATTCAAACGTAGAGATGGGCCGAGATGCATACAGATCTTTCCTACATAACGTATCCCTCCACTGTATGTAAATGGCTCTACTTCTCACTCGAGCCCTCAGTAAACACTTTCTTGATGCGTTTATTGTCTCAAATGCTGATTTCAGGTCAGCACAGCATCATTTGTTGCGCAGTTTTGTCGCTTGTGGTCTCATAATGTCCATCTTTGGTATACAGTCTGTGCTTAATCACCGCACAGCTCCTTGGTTTTTGGTCAGCAGTCGAGATCTTGGATGATGTCGTTGTAGCTAAAACAAACCAATGAAATCCCAAACAGCAGTTATAAAGTGAGAAGATTGCAGATGAAAACATGTATTGTTATTGTAGGAACTATGAAGATGACTCAGCATAATAAAGAAATGTTCACTGATAATATTTTTTATTGTTCTCTTCTGGCAGATATTGCACGGTTAACTTTTTAAAGATTATTTTTTGTTTTTGGTTATAAGATTAACATTTCATCCTCACACAAAATTAGTTTTATTTCATAGAATAAATTTGACTTTTTTCCATTTTTAACTTGTTGTTTAATTTTTTTTGTACTTTTCCACAAAACATTTTCCCCTGACGCCTTTCATTGAGATGCAAGGAGACTTTTTGTTTTCAGTGTCCTCATCTTTGTATTTGTTGTGGTAACATTCATCGTTTTTCCCGGCAGGTTACGCTCCGGTCACAGGAATGTGCCACCCAGTCCGGAGCTGCACCCTGAACCACGAAGACGGCTTCTCCTCCGCCTTTGTTGTGGCTCATGAGACCGGACACGTGTGAGTTCCTCGTCTTACTTCCTCCCCGTTTTCCCGTGAGGTTCCCCGTGTTCTCACTGTGACACCATGTTTTAGTGGAAGCACAATTATTGTCCTTTTATTTAATAGGCTGTGGTATTAAATGGAGCTTCGTGTGAGATGAGATGAAAGACATTTAGGCCCACTCATCTTTGGACAACATGCCAGAGGTTGTTTACTAAGCATGTGTCCATGAACTCAGCCCTTGTTTATTATCTTCTCCTTTTCTCCACTTTCTCCACATTTCCTGCAACATATGAAATAAGGATAAACAAACTCACATCAGCTGGAAGCATTAAAATGTTATTAAAACCTGCCGTTCTATGAAAGGCAGAATTAAGCACATATTGAGTAAATGCACAATAACAGACTGCACAGTGGATAAGCTGCGTTTAGCTTCATGTTGCTGGGCAACGCTCTAAAAGCAAATCTTGCACACGACTCCTTAAACTGGCTGGCTGAGTGTGCTTTGCTCATTAACGTGACACAGTGAGGGCAGTTGGTGTGTCCAAATCACCTGGAATAGCTGCTTTGAAAAGTGCCATTAATTTTATCGTAGCATCAATAAAGATTTTTTGTCTGTGTAAACAAACCGACCAATCAAATGAAGTTGTAGCGCTGTAATGAAATTGCATCTCTCTCGATCTCTGCACATTTCCAAATGTCCAATGTCCAAACTCTGAGTGCGGAGTTTAAAAACAAATCTAAAAAAATAGAGAAAGAAACTCACAATGTGGTCATTTTTGCAATTAATACTAAAATTATCCCGGACGTCTCAATCGAAACAAAAACAGGCCGTCGTGGATGTTACCACTCCATTAAATGGATATTATTAGACGTTATTTCCAGGAGGCTCTACCTTCTTGTGGGATCATATTAATATATCCAAGAATTCCTGTGCGTGTTTGTGTATGTATGAGTCTGTGTGTCTGTGCTTTTCACATCTTCACAGTCTTTCATCCAGTCCAGCTTTTGTCCAATAGTTACTTTGTATCACTGTTTCTGAAAGATTGGCTGCTTTTCTGTGTGTGTGTGTGTGTGTGTGTGTGTGTGTGTGTGTGTGTGTGTGTGTGTGTGAGGGCGTGCATCCACATGCATATACATGTGTTTGTGTCTTTCTTAGCTTCCAGAACAGTTTGGTAACAGGTGCTTACGGGAGATTTGTAAATTGTAGCTACAGAAAATAGCCAAGGTCGCACCATCCCTGATGGCCACTGTGCTGGTGAATGATAAATACTGATACAAAGAAGTGGTGGGAAAAGATATTCTGTAAAAGGAAAAAAAAAAAGGATCGAATCAAAAGTCCTGTAGCAAATATCAAATTGGTCTTTATAATTTTGTCATCTGTACACAAACCACAATCTTTTCTGAAACCCTAAACAAGTCACAAGTTCACTAAACCGAACCAAACAGAAGGTGAATATGAAGGTAAAAAGTTGAGAAAGAGAGAAAACAGGCGTCTCAACCTCATATGTTACTGTTGAAAACTGCATGGCCCACCCACCTGCCAGCTAATGTAGAAATGCATTAGCCCATACTGCCCTTCAGCAATGAGGAACGACTCCCACTGAATGATAACTGTCTGCTACAGGCAGAGGAAACGCTTACTTGTGGTATTTTTCTAACTGATAACAAAAGATGGCCATTCAGTCTTTTCAGAACATTCAAACTCACCAACAACAGCGACTCTGCACATACAGGAAACACTGCAGCTTAAACACGCTTTTTTCTTGTAGACTGCCGTTAAACGTGTGAAGCCTAAACCTTAGGGTTAATATGCGCTGTAGTTTAATCCATGGGATATAGTCAGAGTTGAAGCCTTCACATGAGAAGTGGCAGTGCGGTGAAACTTGGAACTTGGACTGCAGTGTTAAGCAGAACACTGAGCAGGCTAATTTTCCACTTTCCTGCTCTTTCAAGCTGTTTCCACGTCTCCTGTGGAGCTTTTGTCACAAGTTCTGAAATTTGAAATAAACACAGCGGGAGAGACTGTCAACAAAGAGCAAATATTTGGAGCCATTAAGAGCCACAAACAGAATATTTGTCTGCCAGCTGGGTACAGAAACTGGTTCTGGAGTGGACTGAGTCCAGCTGGACAGAGGATAGAGTAAAGACGGCAGATTTAAGAGATTATCAGAAATGCTCAGAGCGATATATCAGTATTGTTGAAAACCATCAGATGATTTTACAGATGAAGCAGTCATGAGACAGGGGTTTGAAATGATCAATAACGATGCAGTTTTTTTGTTTGAACATATTAAGAATGAAAGGGAGACGGGATTATAGCGTGGAGAAGAGAGGTATTCAGCAGGAACAGAAGCTTTTTGAAAGAGAAAGCGAGAGACAGCGAGCGTCCATCACAATGAGATGTCCCAGGGCACAGCATAAAATCCTCCGACTGTGCAGACGGAGCAGGCCAGGTGAGCAGGGATGTCCGGGGATCGATAGATGTTCTGAGAAAATAAAACCGATTAAAGCAGTGTGGAAACCTGCAGCTGTGCAGTACACACAGACATCTTTCTGGTTCTGAGAGAAGAGCCCAGAGGGGAAAATCTGAGATACTTAGTTCACCTTCAAAGATTAATTCCTATTGGAGGGAAAAAAAACAATTTAAACATGCTGAAAGCATCTGGAGCTGAAGAGAAGGGAACAGCAGCACGAGGCAGAGGCAGGATGATGGTGGTTGCTGCTTTTTAAGCCCTACAGACTGTGCAGGGATCGGTTTAGTCCTGAGATATATCACAGATATGTACATATCAGTTAGGGCAAGATTTTTAAAAGCCATAATAGACGGAGAAATGGTTACAGCAATCGAGAGCTCGTTTAATGTTGAAGTTGGTGCCTCACTGCAGAACCCCAAGACCACCAAGGTCCTGGGTTTGAATCCACCATCTGTCAGTCTTTCCTGTGCAGAGTCTGCAGGTTCTTTCAGTGTCTGTGTGGCTTCTGTCCTGTACTCTGGCTAACAGCTAACAACAGTTAGTGGAGTTAGGTTAATTGGTTAATTGGTGATTCTAGTTTTAGGTTTTGTGTCTCTCTGTGAGCGCTGTGACAGAAACAGGAACCTGTCCAGGGTGCACCCACCTCTTGCCTTATTTATCTGTGTGTGAGCATCTCTGCATCAGTCCTTCCAATACACCTTCTCATTTGGGGCCTGGCTGTAGCTCAGGAGGTGGAGCAGGTCATTTACTAATTGGAAGGTTTGTGGTTTGATCCCTGGCTTATCCAGGCTGCATGCCAGCGTATTCTTGGGCAACATACTAACCTCAGTGTGAACGTTACAAAAAAATCACTTAGGTAGACAAAGCTCAGGAAAAAGTGCTCGTATAATGTTGTATAAAGCGCTTCGAGTGCTGAGGTAGAGCAGAGACGCCATATATAAGAATCAGTCCATTTACCATTAACATGCTGCTCTATTTTTAAAGTGGTCAGTGAGCTATGGCCGTCCACCCTGTGCGCCTCTGAAGGACATGTTTCATCTAATTAGAGGTGTGGAAACAGACTGGGCTCGTTGAACATCTACTCGATTACATCCATGCAAATCATGTCAGTAAATGCTCAGCTTCATTATATCCTGCCTCCTCACTTTAGCTTCCATTCTGTGGCCCTGAATGACCTTAAAGTAGAAGGAACCCAAGAACATGACTGCAATTTATTTTAATTAACCTGTTTCCATAGTTGAGATGTCATGTACAGTAGTAGAGACATCGATGTTTCCAGCACCATTTGAGGTTTTTAGAAATGAAGCCTATTAGAATCCATTCCCAGTAAATCCTGCCAGCATCGAGTTATTCCAGTAAAGTTTAGGCCAAGATCCTCAGAGGATGTTGCTGCAAAATAAGAAAGTAAGCAGATTTCATCAGGTTTCTAAAAAGGCGGGTGGGTTGGCGTCGACGATTACATCAGTCAGACAGACTCAGTCTGCAGATTGTGTTAAAATCCAGAACGAGACTGGGCGCATACTTCTGTTGCAACTCTGTCATATATGCAAGATTCTGTGTGACATGTATGAGCTGGAGGTGACGAGCACACCGCTGTGCCTCCCTCCATCACGCTGCCTCTTCCCACACATTTCCGATGACAATTCCTGCATCCTTTCAACACTAAACAATGCGGCAATCATTACCGCTTCCCTCAGCGGCTGACCATGTGAACAGGGTCACTGTGCAACAACTTCTGTCACTTTTGCATCTGCAAACAAGAGTTTGCGTCATTGCCCGCACATGTATTCGGTGCAAAAGAGGGGCAGTGTTATGCAGAGGAGGCTGCGATCATCACCCAGCGTTCAGGTCTGCACATTTAACTTCATTTGATGTCAGGCGAGACATAACGTACAGCATTCATGATGTAAAGACAGGTAGCGCCTTTCAGTGAGTAGAATAAAGTAGTAAACATGTACCATTCAGCTTTCAGCTACTAAATACCAGCTTTTAAGGTGCATCATGCATGTAAGCAGAAGCAGCTATTTGTAAGGACAGGATATGATGGCAAATGATGCATAATGACTGCTAAAGGCCACAGGAGCCACTTTAAACCCACTTAACAACAAGAGCAAACACCATCTGTCTTTATGAAGCACTTCTCTCACCTAATTCATGCTTCAACTAAGTTTTCTCTGGTTTTTTTGGTACAAATTTTTTATTCCTTATTTTGAAAACGGTAGCTGTGTGTTACCACAGCTCCCACCTCCCCCACTGATGGACGTTGCAGAGGCGTCATGAAGATTGATCTGCGTGCTGCTGCTATCATCCATCACACTCCACGTCTCTTCCAAGTTAAGGACGAAATGTTATCACTATTTTTGAGTTTAGTATTTTTTTATTTTGACACCTAGTTTCCAACTGCTGATGAAGACTGTGTGAAGTAAGCTCTGAAGAAGTATGTATTTTCATCTCTAATGACAGCTTTGTGTTAGGTGCCCTTTCTAACACCCATCAGGATTTTGGGATTCATCTGCAGTTACAAAAAATGGACTCTATATACCTTTATTTCCAGCTGGTCGTTGTCTCCCTCCTGTTTTCTGCCATCCCGCTGCACTGAAATAAAATCATTGAATTTGTTGAGATTTCTTTCTGTTGTTATGCATCTGTTGCCTGAGTATCTGCATGTAGCGTATTGAAACAGTGGGATTGCATACAAGTCTTTCAAAACATTTTCTATATTTGAAAGTTTAAAGAAAGTTCAGAAAAAAACAAAAAGCTCATAAATAAGTGCCTGAATGTCTGTTTTCTTGTTCATTTAAGTATTTCTTCTTGTATTCTATCCCAGACAGGGATTTAAATCCTTCTGACCTGCAGGTCTTTATCAGTTTATCAGGTACCACATCCCACATCCAAACTCTTTAAGGGAATAAATGATTAATGTCATCTAAAGGCATTTAATCTAAAGTGAGAGCAAACTCAGATTCCAAGGACTTTCACGAGGGAACACATGGTTTATAACGCTCTCAAACATGGATTTCATTCATTAATTTAGGAATTTTGCATTTAAATGTTGCCCACAGATGGAAGGGCTGATTCCTGAGAGTTTCCGATCTAACCTGTCTGAATCATTGCTGATTTGCTCTGAGCTGTTTGCCTCTTTGGTTTGATTCGTCTGAGCCAGTGTGAAAGCTTTTCACTCCGAGTCTGTCGCAAACCAAACAGCAGAAAATGTGGTTATCAGTGTGGCTTCAGTCAGCTCAGTGTGTGAAGGCAAAGCAGACCATCACTGTCTGATGATGGATGTTTAACTTTAGCTAGAAGTCATAAAATGAACATTTCCTCATGTGTATGTTAGGATGCTGACACGGTACCTGGTTTATTTCTATTCTTTCATAAAAAGGAGAAACTAAAACAGCAGGCCACTCACTCAGTAAAGTTATCTGCTGTGGTCACGGGATGAATGTAACAGACTAATCTAAACAGTATGGACACATGATTCAGCAGGTTTATTAGCACCAAGCATTATTTGCTTTGTACATATTATTTATGGAGTATGCTGTTTCTAGCGTTTGTGTTGGGTGGTTAGGTGCAGGTCATGGTGGTGCTCACATTTCGAGATGATCATCACAAAATTCTTACACTGTCAGAGTTTGTTTCCATCTTTGAACAGACCGAATCAGCTGATCCTCTCTCACTGTGTGAGCTGGGACCATCATTCTGGAGCCATGACCAAAGGAAGTCACATGTAACATACAGTCAGTGAAACCCGTTAAAGACACCAGGCTCTGTGCTCCAGACATGCAAAACTACGTGTGTAAAAATAAGCAATGGCACGTGATCATGTGATTTTTAAAAAAAGCATTCATACTTACAAAACATATCTCATCAGTTAGGGTGGGCGTTACTGTGAACACTGAAGAAGCAGGTCTGTCTGATTAGGAATGTTTGAACGTCTCAAATTAAATGTGACTGGATTAAAGTACTAATACTCCTGCTATTTCAGATAAAAGTAAAAAGCTAAAAGTATGACTACGTTTGAAAGAATCATTGTTAATAGGATATTTTAAAGTCAAGTGAGACGGTGGAGGTGATAATAAAGATGTTGACATGTGCAGCATTGCTGTGAATGTAAATGCATCTGTAAGATGCTTCAGTTTCAGCAGATTTAAAGTACAATTCACAAAAGCAGCGTGAATCTTTATTTTTTGGTTTGCTGTTAATATATGTTAATTTTATAGCTCTGACTTTTCCACTTGTGTTATGAATTGAAGTTGTAAAAAATAATGAAATCCTTGTCGTCGATGTTTATCTTGTATTGCTGTTCTGCTGTTTTGTAATGTATGGTTTGTCTCTGCCTGTGAGAGCAGGTTGGGCATGGAGCACGATGGCCAAGGCAACCGCTGTGGGGACGAAACGGCGATGGGAAGCGTGATGGCCCCGCTGGTGCAGGCGGCCTTCCATCGATACCACTGGTCAATGTGCAGCGGGCAGGAGCTGAAGCGATACATCCAGTGAGTTCATAAACCTCCACAGTACTCCACATCTGACAATCACGACTCCAGAGCTCCACCTGGGATGCGTAAATCTAAAAAAAAAAAATCTCCCAAATCTAAGAACGTAAGTTAAAATTGGGCAATGTTTTATTAAAAGCTCTATTAAACAGCAACCTCCTCAGCTACATACATTTGCTCAGAGATGTTGGGATGGATGAGTAAATAAATTCTCAATAAGACCCGACAGTCGGATGCTGGAGCAGTGGTTTCAGATGCAGTGACGTGCAGCACAGAGGGATGGATGGGAACGCCACCAAATTAGGAGGATGAGTTTGGCACATCTTAATGTTGCTCCATGATTTTGACTCTTGGAAACGTATAAAGGAGACAAGCAGGCTGTTTGTTGGCGGTGGAGTGTCAAAAACGTCAAATCAATCACAGCCCAGTAAGCAAATTGCATTTTACAGCTCAGTAGCCAAAATATAAAGAGCTACATGGTTGCTCTATCTGCCCCATATTTCATACTCTGTTTGTCCTCAGCATGCATTCATCTTATTTAGTGTTGTCTACACTCACAACAACAGTAATGTCAATGTATTTTATATCATAAGATAGAAAATCAGCAAAAAATATATGAAGAGGAAGCCAACGATCTGTGAGCAAGCACAACAAACCATGTTTTAGAGTCACAACAAGGCAGGCTGAAGGTTAATAACAGAATAATTAACCTAATTCATGCAGTGTGACAGAGAGGAGACCCCAGAAACTCCCCTAAAGCACTCTAATCTGCTGAGACACTTTAGACTTTTACAAATAATATTAACCATCCTCGTAATAACTCTTGGCTGTTATTTGGGGAAAGAGCCATAAGTCTAATTTCAGTGTCACATAAAAATATCTTATTATTTACAGCCAAGTGCCAACATGATGAAAATGTCTGGCTCCGCCCACCAGAACAAATTGTCTTCTTTATGCTTCGTGTGTGTCCTCTGGTGTCCCTGCTAATAACTGTATAATGTGTTAACCTGAGGACGTCTGCGCTTTGACACAAGCGTTGTTGGCCTGTGTTCAGTTCATTGATTTTTCTTCTTCTCTCTGTAACTGACAGGGAAAGCTTAGCGGAGCGTGGACACAAAATTATTGACAGAGCCTCAAAGAGGATGACAGTGGCAGTGTGCAATCAATCACCAAACACCTACCGTGATTTTTTTCTGGCTTTTATTGTGAATGGTGCCTTTTGTTGACAAAAATCAATGTATAGCAGGAAAAAGTTGCTGCGGTATCTCAATATGAAGACTTTGTGAGGCAGCTGCTGAGAAGAACTTTAATGAGAAGTTTAAAAATCATTTCACATTTTCAAAAGGCACATATGCCTGCTCTGTCTCTGCGCTGGGTTTAGCTGTGCCCTGTGAAAAAAACAGACAGCCAGGCTGGGATTTACTGCAGCTGAGCCGCTTCTCACCACCTGGCTCTGTCATTAAATTAGGAAGTATATGCATAAATCTCAGTGGGAAAACAAGCAGTTTCTGGATTTCTCTGATAGCTTTGTGCCGCGTTCAGGTAAAATCAGAATGGTCAAAAGTTAAGAAATATTGAGCTAAATGTAACAACAGAGGGGCGTATTTAGCCTTTTAGCTTTCCTTTGGGTTTGTTTCTTAATAGTTTGCTTAATAATTAGATTTTGCACTGACGTCGATGGATGGATTAAACGTCTCAGTTGAAAATAGATTCCCAAAGTCAAAATATAATTATTTTTTTAATAAACTTTAAATTCATGGATGTTGAATTTCTGTCCTTTCTTTAACTTTACTCTAATGAGTTACTTTGTAATAACAAACCACATGCAGCGTATAACAGACGGCTTTTATAGCATCTGCAAACAGCAGAGCAACAAGTCATATTCTATTGTTATATTGAGCAGGTTTAACTAGTGTTCATGCAACAGCTTGAGTTGCTGCAGGGCCTTTAAATTCAATCATCCATTAAGCAGTAACTCCCACAATGAACAAACAGAATGAAGTCAAAACTATTAAACTAATTAACAAATGAAAACAATGCTTCCGGTTACGCTAAAATATCAACGTAATAGAGACTTGAGTTAGATGGATCATGTGTTGGACTGATGGTTTTATCTGCAGAGGGCTGATGATTGAGGGGATTCGATGCCTTTGCTCTGCTGCCTGGTTTGGGTTCACTTAGAGTAAATTAATTCGTGACAGCAAATAAGTAAAGATTATGCGACGGCTTGTGGCCACATCTAGGAGAGGATGTGGCCTCAGGCTTTCCAGGTACAGATCCCCTTTGAAATAAAGATCTCTAGTTTGTGTCAATAAAACTTTTTGGCCCTGTGAACTTTGTTTGGCTTGTTCAGAGTGAAAACACGAACCTTCATGTCCTCACAGCACGTATGATTGTCTCCTGGATGACCCCTTCAAACACGACTGGCCGGAGCTTCCTGAACTTCCTGGCATCAACTACTCGATGGACGAGCAGTGTCGATTTGACTTTGGGGTCGGCTACAAGATCTGCACTTCCGTGAGTAAAAAAAAAAAAAAAAATGTAATCGATAGCAGAAACCAGCTAAAATATATTCTATGGAAACTGTTGAAGAAGTTGTTTTGGCTTTTAGAAAAGACTCTTGGGATGAGCGAGCAGGGCTTTGCAGTGAGGTTTCTGCAGAAAGCTGTGCTGATCACAGCCGCCAGAGGAAACTTACTTTAAATCTCAGACGATCAGAATCCGTCTGCAGATTAGTGAGCGCTTCAAAAGAAGCCTGCTCATTTAACCTCAATCACACCTGTTATTTCCCAGGCCTCTGCAGATGGCAGGGTGATCATTGTTGTCCCTGTTTACTGTCATCTCTTTTCAGCAGGTCGGAGATGCGTAAATAACAGATAAAAATGAGCTTTTCCAGTTGTTAATTTTGTGAATACTGCGCTAATAAAAATCCAGATATGGTCAGTATAAGTTGTTGAATCTTAAGCTTTGAGATTTTGTTTTTGTTTTATTTATTTTTTTACTTACAACAAAAGTGAGTTTTAAAAAGTCAGAAATGCAGCAGCCTGATGAGAGGCAGATGTAATGATGTTGATCATGTGTCGCAGAAAATGTCACGCTCTACTCAAAGAAGCTTTAAACTTGCAGAGGACGACTTATTATTTTGGGAGCTGTAGAAACAGAATGAGAGTCTAAGGATTGGACGTCTGGCTAAGGCCATCACTCGATGTCTGGGGTCCTGACTTTAAACTGAGGTTGGCATTTCTTTGAAAGCATTTCGAAAGTCAACAGACTCCCGGTGATGCAGTCCCATTAGGGATGAAGGCTGCATTGTTTGATTTCAGCTTAAAAAAGAGGCCCAGCTGCTCTGTCTGAGGTTTAATAGGTTGTAGCTGACAGTTTTCGATGCCCTTTGTTCTCTACAAAGATCAGTTTTTAGTTCTTATTTTCTGCTTTGTAATTATTTGTTCATTTCACAAGATGATACACTGCTAAGAGGAGACGCCGTATGCCATTTTAAAATTTCCTTCCACGTCACCATCTTATTAACAATTCATCAGATGATCACTTCTGCTGTTTGTGAAAGTCTGCAGCTACATGCAGTGCTACAGAGCATTTCAGCAGTTTTCATCTCATTATTTTGGGTTTCCAGCCAGAGGTGTGTGTGTGTCTAGAATACATGCCGGGATCTCAGATCAACAAACTGAACATTTCCTCTCCAGCGTCAGATGGCAGATAGACATGGTTCGTGACTAGATGTGCACCTAATGCAGCATTTGGTGACTGTAGAGCAAAATATTCCCTGTAGATGTGAGACCACGGCCACAGCTAAGTGTTTAAATAGTGAACTTACTGAGTGTAACTTCCTGTTTGCTCTAAGTACGAAATGTAAACTGCTTGATTCAGGTTTGCCATGAATCTCTGTGCTCTGCATCAAATCTAATAAAAGGCCTCTTAAAGTGCTGAGATGAAATTAATCTAAACCGACTCATTTACATGATGGAGGTTTAATTTATTACAGTGCTCGAGGTTTTACAGACAGCAGGGATGTGCCCACCGAGAGCAGGTTGGTCATATACCGAGACCGCTTCCCTTATAGTCATGCTAATCTAATCTAATGCTCATCTAAATGATGAAAAACAGTTAAAAATGTATTTATAACACTTAAAAACATCACCGGCTATTTAAATTTGATACAACTCATTTCACATTACCTAGAAGAGAGAGACCTGGCTCTAATGAGAGCACAGAGAGTCTTTGGCTTGTGTTCAGGTTGATATGACCCGTAGTAGCTTTGTTTGTGTAAAAGTAAAAAATGAGAATGATTTTTTTTCTTACAGAAGAAATAATAAAGAAATAAAAGAAATAATGGTTTTCTTCAAAGGCACCTATTTTGCTTTTCCATATGTTGTCATATACTTGCAGTTCAAATGATGTACACTCATATTAAAAATAGTTTCAAACAATGAGCTCAGCATATGTGCAAATAGCCACCATGAGACAAAAGGACTTTGATTTTTTTCTTCCGTTGGATCTCTATGATGTCATAGAGAAGCGATGGTCATCTCAGGAGGCAGCTTCAGCTGCTGTGAGCACCTCACTTTCACCCAATTACTGTTGCCCTGTTATTTATGAGGGGCAGCCAATCAGAGGACTTTAAAGGAAGGCTCGTTTTCAGACAGAGGATGAACCAAGTGCAGGATAAAGATTATTTTCAACTATAGATCATGCAAAGCTGCTCTAGTAGTATCCAATAATAAAAAACACTGTGAGCCAAGTAGCTTAGCAACTTTCTTTTTACACCTCATGTTCAGGAATTATTTCCAGTGTGTTGTCAGCTTGGTGTAAAATCAAGCAAACATTTCTGCTTGATCTAAACTGAGAAGTAAACTTTATCCACTTGCTTAGTGCCGACGTAGGACAATTTTCTAATTTAAGTATGACTGTGCAATGACAGTAAAGACTTAAGTTCAACCTAACAAAAGATCACACTGTTACCTACAAGATGTTTACAGCCTGCAGCTGTTAAAAAGGAGAAGAAATCCAAAAGTGAAGAGATTCAAGACATGTCCTGTTGATCAGCCTCTTTAAAAACTCAGTTGGTTCAGTTGCTGTTTGCTATGATGTTAACAAACTCTTCCACAAAAGATCGATGCTAGCACAGATGATCACAATGATCACAAATTAGGCGTGTCATTGCCCAACTGAGCAGATTACAGCTGTTACAGCTTACTGGGCCATTCTGAAGCACTGTTTAAATCAAGTAGCCGGTTTAATTCCTGCATGCTTATCTGCATCTATTAAGGCCATGTTAGCTTTACACCCACATTTCTGGGTCACAGGATTTGCCTGTAGGTGGACCTGACCTGCATTTTGCCCCAGTTTTGCCTTTTTAACCGAACATCCACTGGGAGGTTCGGCCAGCGAAGGTAGGCTGCTCTGTTGGTTCTCAAAAAGAGTCATTTTTACCAAGAAGGGCTGAACAATCTACGATCCATATGGAGATTAAAAAAAAAGATTTATTAAGGTAACACTACATGCGCCCCGTATACATGTATACACCATGTTGTTTATGCTTTTGATGCTTCTCCTTTTTAGTTTAAACTTTTTTCCATCAAACAAAAGCATCAGGAAGGCTATAAAAGAGAAAAATGAAGTGGTAGTAGAGTAACCCTCAGTTTGCTTTAGCCTGAGGGTTTGATTTATAGAGGTCTTAGTTTAATCTTTATTAAAATCCCACACAGGGCCCGTGCTCGCAGTGCAGGCCGACAGATAAATGTGTAACAGTGACAACAACACAGTCCTTCAGAGACAGCTGATTATCTACCTGTCAGACCAAAAACAGTCCTGTAGTTTATGGCTGTCGTGCTGTAATTTCACAGAGAAAGTTAGTGAAGCTGTTAGATGTTAGAATAATAGAATCCCAAATGAACTTTAAAATGAAAGACAACTTCTTGTGTGTCTTCCTTACTCTGACCTCTTTTCTGGAACTGCCGAATCCTGAAAAACAATATTTTTTGGAACACTTGAAGCAAACAAACAAACAAACAAACAAACAAACAAACAAAAAGCAAACAAACAAAGCTACACAGGAACAAAAGACATGTGATGAGCGACCTTACTAACAAAACCAAAGAGAATCAGGCCTGAAGAAGTCAATGTATTGTCAAAATGTCATCCTGATGTGGAATGGAAGAAAGAATAAGAGCGAGATAGCAACATGGAGGTATTATTTTTGCTCCTTTATGCAGAATAATACCAGAAAGCTTTCAAAGAATTTATCATTGTTTTTGTGTCTCCTGATGATTGCCTCACAAAAGTAGGGAAAGGCAATTCAGTTGGAGCTGATAATGTTACATAAGGTTGCAGGAAAAAGCAAAATTATTGCCTCGGTTTTGTTTAAAAATCCATCTCTGTCCAGGTTAAACTATTTGCACACTAATTCTGCTGTTTCATAGAAGTGCCCCTCTGCATCAGGGCACGACTGCAGAGAATATCTGGCTTCCACTTACGTGTGCGGTCATTGTTCTTGAGTGCAGATTATTAAAAAAAGAAAATCAGATATTTCAGCGATGGTTTTCTGAGATGAACATGACTCGTTAATCTACTCACAAAAGAAAACAGTCTGCAAATGGAAACAAAAAGCATTCAAAAATCGTGTTTTTGCAAACAGATTCTGAATATTGATTAAATGTATAATGATTAGCAAGTAATCAAAATACATGAGCTGCTTGAACAGGATCCAAACACCCCGTGTATACACATCATAAGCAGACCGTCTAGGCCCCACTGGGCATAACAGGAGCTGCTGCACTGCACACGTTAAAAAGATTTTTGTTTGTTGTTTAGAAAAAGAAGTCCCTCCAGGTAATTGTGTTTATGCTGCTGCAAACAAAGCACCGGCTACCTGAGCAACGGAGATGTGGCCGCGGCTTATTAACCTCTGCAGATGTTCCAGTTTTATCAGCTGTGCTCTCAAGTACTGCTAATGAGGCGGACAGGGGAACTAATTCTCAATCCAGGTGAACTTAATAAGAAGATAGCTTCACACAGTCATTAATGTCGTACCAGTAACTGCTTTGGATGATGGCAAGACAGTGGAAACCAGTTTCTCCCAGAATCAACAGATGATGACACAAACATGGTGAAAAATAACGAGCGTGTTAATATTTGGAAGATAACTGTTAGCATGTAGCACACATTATAAACTGTGTATTGTCTGGAGATCAACAGCTGCTTCATTCGTTTCTCCTTAGAACCAAAAGCTTCTTGCATCCCACATTTATCTGCAGACGTGAAGGAAGCTGTTTGAATGTCAGACACTCACAAATGTACCAGTGACATCCATTCTTGAACTGTTGCACAGTTTCTTGTCATTGAGATGTTTTGGGCAGCTTAGCTGTCGCTTTTTAAGTTATCTAGAATTAATCTGATTGTCTGCTTAGATCCCTCAGAAATGTCTGACCACCTTACGTGACGAGGAACTTAATAAAAAGCCGTTATCAAAGAAACCCACTCGGCCCTCTCTGGTAGATAAAGAGAAGTGAGAACGAGAAATACCTACATACAAGTTTAGAGTGCCTCCCTCTTTTATCAGAGAATTTTCATTGTTACTTTTGTGCTGTGGGTGATTATGTTCATTTCTTTTGCACCTTAGTTTATCAAGGACTCTTGGATATTGGATATAACACAAATTCTTATGTTATATGAAAAGAAAGTCTGATAGATACTCATTCTTTTGAGATTTTTAAGTGACCATATTCTGCTCACTCGGTTAGGCAGCACAATGAGCAGTAGAGATATTCTGCAGTTTTATTTTTATCTATAGTGTGCCATGTTTTCTGTTGCCTTAACGTTTTTTGCTGTCTGTGTTCCAGTTTCGCACATTTGACCCGTGTAAACAGCTGTGGTGCAGTCACCCAGACAACCCCTACTTCTGTAAAACCAAGAAGGGGCCACCTCTCGATGGGACCGAGTGTGCACCTGGAAAAGTGAGTTTGTCTATTAGACCTACATACAATAAATCATGAGCAACACTATAAGGGCACTGCCAGGAAAAATGCTGGTGGATGGTGGAGATGGTTCGTGCAGTGCTCAGATGTTGTTGTCGCAGCTTCTAGCTGCAAGGGAATTAATGGGGTTTAAGCAGAGACTGTATAACATGGATGGACATTGTCTCCAGGTCTGAAAAGTGGAGCCAGTATAGAGGTGCCTTAAACATGCATGCTTTCTAATGACCAAATAGCAAAGTGCAAATAATTCAGACTGTATAGAAGTCTATGAAAACATGACTCTACTTATCCTGAGGACACAGAGCCTCCTGGGACATGGATTCTTAGCTCTGTGGTCTTGATCACGGGTTTCAAGCCATTCAGGCAGCACAGTGTTAACATTGTAAATTACTGTCCCGATTTAGACAGGAGACCTTCTCTGCTGGCTTACTCTCCCCGTCTCTTTTTGCCTTCTCATCTCATGTAGTGGTGCTACAAAGGTCACTGCATGTGGAAAAACCCTAATCAGGTCAAGCAAGATGGTGCCTGGGGCTCCTGGAGCAAATATGGTTCCTGCTCACGCTCCTGTGGAACTGGAGTTCGATTCCGGACTCGTCAGTGCGCCAACCCTGCGTAAGTAGACAAACATTGATTAGATTCAGGGCGGCAGCAAGAATAATAGAAATAGTAAAGTATTTGAACAATGATGTGACTTTTGTCCTGGCTGCCTCCACCCCGAGCCACGTTCTGCCGGAGATTTCTTCCTGTTAAAAAGGAGTTTTTCCTTCCTACTGTCACCAAGTACTTACTCACAGGGGGGTCGTTTCATTGTTGGGGTTTTTCCTCTATACTACTGTAGGTTCTTTACCTTACATATCACGCACCTTGAGGCGACTGCTGGTGTGATTTGGCGCTGTATAAATAAAATTGAACTTTCATAATCTTCCCATTTAAAATCACCACTGTAGACAGTTAATTACTTTTTATTAAAAACCTGAATTAAAGGTGAACATCTCCATTTCAGACACATCCTGATTCTTTGATTTAGAATCCACTGCGGTGGTGTACAGAGATGAAATTATCCACAAAAAAGTGTCATTGTTCAAATATGATGAATGAGTACCATATTTGAATATGCATGATTCTAACTGCTAAAGCTCATTTGGATTGATGTACACCTTTAATGCTTATGAAACCTTAATGGATTAAAAGAGACGGTTTTACTTTGACCTTGGAACATTGTGCTTCATACTGTCTTAATGATGACTTTTCAATGAGACAAACTAACACTGATCACTTATGCTTCCTCTGGGGAAAATCACCTGTTCTCTTTTTAGCTGTCTCAGTGGTAAATTAAAGTCTGCATAAAGATAGGAAACAGGAGATGCACTGGTTTAGTCCTGAGGCAACCAAAAATCTGCCTGCCAGCTGAAGTAAAGCTCATTAATTTCTATGGAATATGCTGTTTTTCAGGGTATTTTAACTGACAGATATGAAAGTGGGGTACAGCGGCATTCTCCTGTCTCTTTGTAGGTTTTAGTCAAAGGAAGGTTTCACATTCTGGAAATGTGTCTTCATGCCGTTATCACATTGTGAAACTTACTTTATATAAAGTTTAACACTCGTGTAAGCTAGGATGTCCATTCGGGTCAATTACCAGACTTTATGTTCAGCCTCATATTGCTTTGTAGAACTTTGTTCAAGTTTGGAAAACCTTTTGTATAAAATCATCGCCTTCAGTGTTATTCATACGGCTTCTCCTCCACGCAGCTTTTTGTAGTAATAGGAGGATTTATCTTTGGTTAAAGGCTTTGAGGGTGGCAGTCAAGTATTTTTCATTACAATAAAACTCAGGAGGTTTGATTTAAATAATCAACCCCTATTAAATGAATAACTGCAATGTAAATAGGAAGTATTAATGCACTGAAATGAGGCTCCACTTGCAAACCAGCCGTAACAGCTCAGAATCATTTTTAGCCAAATGTGCGGGTGGATTTTACACAACAAAAGCTGTGGAGGAGGATTTGTTTCCACTTTTCAAAGTTTATAAGAAGTCTTCGCTGTCTGATCAGCGCCTCTGATGTTCATCCATTTCGTTGCCCCAGCCCATCGAACGGCGGCCAGGACTGCCCAGGAGTAAACTACGAGTACCAGTTGTGCAATACAGACGACTGCCCCAGGCACTTTGAAGATTTCAGAGCTCAGCAGTGCCAGCTCCGCAACTCCCACTTTGAATTCCAAAATGCCAAACACCACTGGCTGCCCTACGAGCATCCTGATGGTAAGCCAGAAAAATGTCAACAGATTGTTTTGCTCAGGCCCGAGGCTGCTTTGCTGCTTCTTTTATGCCCCAAAAAGAACAATGAAAGCAGACGAGGGCAGGAGATCTGAACTCAGACACAGCTGAAAAACATATACTGAAGACAGGAACGCAGCCAGCCATTCACCACGCTGGCCACACTCTTTTGTGCAAAGGGAATGTTTGCAGTTGTGTCCTCTGTCATGTCTTTCTTTTATATTCTCTCCGTTCTGGTTTTTCCCTTCCTTGTTTAGTCTTCCATCTCTCTGCTGGGATGAACAATTTAAACCCGTTCAACCTTCAAGCTTTCCCTCTAAGCAAAAGTAATGGATCACCTGTGGAATTACAAAGCTCTGGGCAGGGGTTTGGAAAGTCAGTGATGTAGAAAATAAGTAGGAAGCATACTGAGAAACTGCAAGAAGGTGAGAAATTAAAATGGGATCATGGCCTTCAGTGGAAGGCAGAGAGCTTTTTATGATGTCTGCAGTGCGAATGCCAGTCAGGTGTGAGCGGAAATGTTTTCATGCATGTTCATGTTGTTATTTATGTTCACATTTTGTCTGATTTCTTTTTTTAAATACATTTTTAAAAAGAAAAAAACAATATTGACCGATTTTAAAAATATGAATTAATAATTTAAAAAAGACCAGTTGCAACATATTTTTGGAGATGTATTTTCTTTTTTTGGAAGTGCAGTAGTTTTGCATTTGAGCGAACAAGAACTGATCACCACACTGCAGATGACCAATTTCGACAGCTTGCCTTTGAAAGCTAAATGGATTAAAAAGGAAAGGACAGAAGCATTCAGATGTTTTCCCGTTTTTTTCAGAGCCTCCAGGTTATTTTGTTTTCCTTTTTGTTATTTTTCTTATAAAGGGACAGTGCTCATCATGTAAATGTGCCAGACTGAGCCACAAAGGCAAATTTGCTTTGGCAGTCAGAGGAAGTTGATGGCTCATCCAAACATTAAAAGAAAACCTTCACACAAAAGCACCTGAGCACAGTTAAAAGCCTCAAAACGCAAAGAAACAGAAATAAAACATGAACACATACGGACGATTACTAAAACAATGATTTTAAGACATAACTCAGAGGTATCATATTCCTCATGTCTGCGTGCATATTAATACAGGTATTTATGCTCAGTAAGAAAAGACTGACTTTCCAGATTTCCAAAAGCAGCTTTTGTAATTTTTACTTTACAGTCCAGTTTAGAAAATAATAATTTTCTTTACTGAAGTCATTGAGCACAGAGGGCTGAAACTGTGAAATGTTAAAATGTAACAGTGATGTTGTAAATGTAACTACCTGATATTTTCAAAGTCTGCTTGTAGACTTTTTACTATTGATTGTAATGAGGTAGACGGGGTGTTGATGAGTGTTAATGTGTTCTAAAATTCAAGGCGATCATTGTAATCACTGCAACACAAACAATAAATAATAAACTGGTGACAGTTTGCAAAGCAGGAAAATCAGAAATACACATAGAATGTGTTTCGCAATTTTGTTACCATACCAGCATGTTTGGCTCATGCAGTCTATTATCAGAATTTATCCATCCAAGCTTTTCCAACTCCACTGATTTTTCTTAACTGTTTAGCTAGAGCCTATCCCAGACTTCACAGGAAGCAGGAAGCACCCTGAGCATCCTTTGACCGCTTAAATAAAACAAACACAATAAATTGATGGGTGTTTTTTTTTTTTCTCTGTCTAAGGAACGTTTAGACAGTTTAAAAATATATGAACTCACTTGGCTTCAGTTTGTTATGCTAATCTAAGAATTCATCGTCCTGCAGCAAACAGGAGATGCCACTTGTATTGCCAGTCCAAGGAGACAGAAGATGTGGCATACATGAAGGTACTGGTGCATGATGGGACACGATGTTCTTACAAGGACGCCTACAGCATCTGTGTGCGTGGAGAGTGTGTGGTAAGGGTGTATTTAAACTACATCAAACTACATTTCTACAAGCTGTGTGTGCTCGTCAGCCACGTAAGCAGCTGCAGACTGCTGGACTTCTTAAAGCTTTGCACAAATTCCTTTAATTACACAGAGTTAATGGAAGTAAACCAGCGTCGGGTTCACTGTGATTGAATCCAGAGTATGCACTCACTGCTGTGAAGGAAGAAGGCAGCTTCATTATGATGTTTATATCCAGTACTGCTAATTTGTTCTGAGACGTTATTTAAAGAAGAGTCTAAGTGTTTTTCTGTTTGAAGGCATTTTTCTGTGAAGTTTCTGCCTTTTTCACTCTGGTTTTTAGTTCAGTTGACATTTGTGAGAGCAGCATGGCAAATTATAAGCAAACAGTTTCCTCTAAGTATGTTTATTACTGAAACTGAAGATGATGAGATTTCTTGTGTCACATTTTGGTGCTTTAGGAGCTCGATGGATATAAAGTTTTTTTTGGCTCATAGTCAAAACTTGACACCTTTTAGCAAAGAATAAAAATCTAACGAGGAATTGGAAGAGATTCCCTCGATCTGCCTAATTATCCAGGTGTGGTCATGATTTTAAATGCTGACCTAACTCGTCTTCCACCTCCAACAGCAGTCAGCTAACATCAGCTCATGTCCAGTCAGCGCTGATAAACCCACAGCTAATGAATCCGTTACGTAACATTTGCCAGGTCCGCTTATTGTCAGACACACTGTGAAAGTAACGGTTCACGCCCTCGGCCAAAAAACAGTCGGGGTTCATCTGTGTTGTTGTTTTCTTGGTCTCCAGAAAGTTGGCTGTGACAGAGAAATTGGCTCTAGCAAAGTTGAGGACAGATGTGGGGTTTGTGGTGGAGACAATTCTCACTGCCGCACCGTCAAAGGAACCTTCACCCGGACGCCGAAGAAAGCTGGTAAGAACTCGGAGCTAACACAAATCATCTTAAACAGGATTATTGTTCGTTTGTTGTTGTGTTTTATTTACTTTCGTCACATGAATGATTTATTTAATTGCGTTTTTCTTCATTCATGCAGCTAGTCACTTTTATTTTAAACATTAAGTTATAAACGATAAACTGAAATCTCCATTTGGTGTATTCTTTATTGAAGTCTCCACAAACATGCTGGGGACAAATATAGAATACAGATGGTCATTAACAGTACATCACAGTATTTTTGCTGTATTTTCATGGTCTTCTCATAAGCAGAGTAGAGACTTTCCCCCCATTATAGCACAGGGTTTTCATAAGGCTGTTGGGATACTGTTTTCTGTATTGTCACATTCAACACCAGAAACCCATTAGTTCATGCTTTAGTTCTTTCAGACTTTTTCATCCTGCATTTGGCATTCAACCCAATTACACCCCCCTGTTTACTGTTTGTGTGTGAACGATCTACCGTTTCTTTAAAAATCTATAAAAACTATAGTTTTTATACAGAAACAGAAATAAGGTGGTGCACTTTGGCATGTTTAAAATCAGTTTGAACTGTTGAAATGTTGCATGTTGGCACTATTCTCACGTCTGTTAAAGCAGAAGAATTCTATTCTATTCTATTCGACAGTCGCCTAAAGGCGCTTCATATTGTAAGGTAGACCCTACAATAATAGATACAGAGAAAAACCCAACAATCATATGACCCCCTATGAGCAAGCACTTTGGCGACAGTGGGAAGGAAAAACTCCCTTTTAACAGGAAGAAACCTCCAGCAGGCCCAGGCTCAGGGAGGGGCGGGGCCATCTGCTGCGACCAGCACAAGAAGGCTCAAGATTTGGGAGATTCTTGAGGGATGCTGTCACCTTAATATGACCTAAGGTTATATTAATGTGGGTTGCAAGCTTTACTAGCTTCGAATGTAAACAATCAACAATCCATTTGTAAGTAAGTGTAAGTTAGCACTTTGTGCCATTACCCCTGCCCGGCAGGTCACATGACTTCGTGGAATCCCGGTACATGGCTGTCATTCAAGAGCAAGCCGAGCTGCTCGATTCTAGGATGAGAAAAGTACTGTTTACTTGACTTCCTGTGTAATGTGACACCTTCTGAAATCCTCACTTTATATTCATGATAACTGAATATGAATAACTTCACTCTGCATAAGTGTATACACTGTGGGTTAAATGTGAGCAGTAAATGCTTTATACCAGAGCGTACAGTCAGCATGAAATGTGGACTTTGAAAGGTCTCAGCTGCCCTTGTAACTGTTATGAGAGCATGCACTCCTTTAACTACTGATTTAATAAGCAAAGTAGCAAGCACTTAAAAATAGATCTTGATTAGCCGACCGGATACAGGTCATTATCAGTATGCCACACTTGGTTATCCCATTTTAGTTTCTAGTGTCTCTATTTATCCTTTTTAGAATATTGTTTAAAAAACACATTTAATATCTGAAACCCGACCCAGTTAACCCAAAAACGTGCTGACCACTTTGTGGCAAACAGATAAAGAGCCTGTCGCAGAACGAGGAAACATTTCCGGTATTCCACTTTTCAGACTTGTGTGGTAAGCCACTGAAATGCAGCCGGACTCAAATGAGGAATCTGACCACTTATAATTTCCAGTAATTGATATGGAATCATGTGAGAGCTGGTAGCTGACTCTGCTGTGCAGTCATACGGCTGAAAACTGCTGCAAATATCTCTCCTCAGCCAAAAATTGATTTGTTCTATTTGTAGGAGGTGGATGTAAACAGAAACCAGGGTGTTTGAAAAGGATTTTATCCAGATAACAATCACCTCACGCTGGCAGTAATGATAGTAATGAAGTGTTTCCTCAAACGCAAACACAACAGACAAATTCTGATGTAAGCAGGTTTAGACGTGGCAGTGAAATCTGAACTTATCTGGGATCAAACATATCGATGCCACAGCTTGTTATTTTTACTCAAAATCACTAGCTTTATCAATATTTGGATACATATTGATATAAACTATATTGATGCTTTTTATTTGCTTAGTCATTGGACACAGCTATGAAGTTTATATGCGTCTTCCACAAAGGTCATCTGTGTAATAGCAAAGAGAAGAGGAGATGGGTAGAAACTATATTTGCATTTATAGAGTTTCAGTAAAAACAGCCCTGTTGGAACACATGAAAAAAACAGCATAAAGATGAGAGGTTTCCATAAATGCCAAACTAAAATTCAAGTGTGGTTAAAAAAAATATGGAAAATTCCTTAATTTTGTATTGTACTTCTAAGGATTTTATTCATTTATTTTTTACTGTGAATATAATGCAGATTTACATTAAATTGTAATGGTGTTAGGAAATTATGGCCACCTTCTGCTGTATCTTTGTCATTTTTCCTTGCAGCCATTAAAAGGCTTTACAGGGCCGGTACAGGGTGACACGCAGCTGTGCAGCTGCTTCAGCCGTCACTCTGAACAGTCCGGTTCTTGTGAATTAAAAGAGAAATAATCATGTCCTTCCTTCTACTTGTTAATATTGTTCTTTCATTTTTTAAATACATTTGTAAATTCACCGACAGCCATTTAGCCAAACCACTTTTCATGATGTCTTCAAAAATCCACCCTTGTTTTCGGCTCCATCAGTTATGGTTGGATTTCATTGAAGTGCGAGCCTCGATGTGATGGCTTCATCAAATCGTTTAAGAATGAACTTTAATATAACTGTGATCATTCGTCTTTGTTTCCTCACATCTCTCTCTCCCAGTTAACCACTCACCTTTTTTAACAGGGAAACAGTTAAGCAAGAGAGCCCAAAAAGAAACCGCTGTGTCCGAAAACACTATATGCAAGTATCCAGTGTTACTGAATCCCTTCGCGCCTCCTTTGCTAGTATTTCCTGCCCAGCTTGTAGTACAGATGGATGCTTAACACTGTAGAGACCCAGAGACTCGAGTGACATAAGCTGCTGTTTCTTCTGTTCCCTGTTACTAAGTGTCTTTATAGAGCTGACTCAGCGTTTGTAGATGTCACAGGCTCGACATACATCTATAAAACTCTTTAGAAAAAGTTATGTTTCATGATATTAGTGGTATTGTATTATTTAACAGCCTAACAAACTAACTTTAGCGTCCTAGCCCAGATAAACAATGCCACATTAAACAAAGCTGCAGATCTTTGAAGGCAGTCTGAATACAGCTGGCCATCTCCAATGATTCATTGACCCATAACAAACCTGGTTCAGTCTAATGACCCGCTTCCAAAGGGTCATTTTAGATAACCAGCTTGTGTGCAGTGTATCAGTCTGCACACGCTCTTTTATTGGATTGTGTCTTCTGGCTGAGAAATTGGATTTCATTAGACGACGATCTCTTGGAAGCAAGCGATCTTTTCCAAAACTTGGAATGCAGACCATGTAAAAATGCCTCTCCGCTACCTGCTGTAACCCTGCGTTAGCTGCACCTCAGTGTACAGTTGCATTTATAATCAGCTCAGCCGCACCAATGTGTGTGCGCCAGGACACCCAGAGTGTTTGGCCTGTCTGTCAAATCTAAAAGTGAGTAATTACAGCTGCAGTCTCTCCTGTGAGTGGCGGATGCCGCCGTGCCGGCAAACGTAGCTTGCTTTCTCATCCAGCGACAATTCCTCTGGTTCCTCCTATGCTCATTAAATACGTCTCTGTAGGTGATGTTGTTGCTGTTAGACAGTGAATAGGAGAGGAGGGGACATGTGATACTGACTAACTGATTTATTTCATTCCAAAGGGAAGACGAGAGGCGCCTTTTCTTTGCCCAAAGGAGCTCGAAATGTGTTTGTAAATGAAACAGAGGACTCTCGAAATGTACTTGGTGAGTCACGGTAGGTTTGTAGGAGGCAGACATCCCTGACAGACAACTTTGCTGGTCTGTAGTTTGAAAAGCCTTTTACTCCTTCCTTATTGAAACACGGCCGAAGGCTCTCTTCATATACATCCTGTTTGCACAGAGCCAGTATGAACAGAAATAAAGGGAGATGCACTTCCTTTTAGAGACTTTCTCATTTGATAACCAAATACACAGACATGAGTAAACCTTCAGGGCCTGTTTCAATAGAACCTTTTTACATTGAGGAGGAAAGCCAACCAAGCATTTTCTTCCTTCTTTAACTTCTTCAAACATCCTTGTAGAGCAAAGTGAACAAAATGTCTGGAACATGCGGGATGTCAGCCTCTGCAAACCGAACAGATTATCCTTGTATCTGCTTAACGTACCATTTCTGTCTTATCTTTCCTAACCCCCCCGTCCTGCTTCTGCTGCTGCTGATGCTGCAAACTTGGCAAAGGTTACCTTAAGATGTTTCTCATTCCTCCTGGAGCTAGACATGTGATCATCCAAGAACATGAGGCCTCCCCTCACATTCTTGGTAAGTGTGATTTTCAGAGATGAACACATGTATGAAATCAAAAAACCTCTTTGCCATCCTCCTCATGTTTCCTCAGAAGACTGATGGGAAGATATTCTGTGAAATCATAGATTTTGCATAATTCATTTCTTGTCACCTCCCAGGCTGAGGAAAATGAATCTTCTCATTTGCATTCATTATTAATCGGCCTCTTAGAGTCTGCTTAGATGAGCGTGTTCTTTCTTTTCTGCGAAATAGGACTAGTTTTTCTTTATTTAGTTGAATTTCCAGTAACAACCAAGGACATGTAGAATGAATCAGCCATGTTCACGAATGAATCATAAAGATGTGGCTTGTTATAGGATAGATTTATTCATAAATGGTTAAAATAACCTCCACAGTATCGTCCAAAGAACGTGTTAAACACAGATGGGATTATGTAGTTATTCTTAGTGCAAGCTAAATACAATAAATACCTGAATTCAATTTAAAGGTCATGTCCTTGTGCACCTTTGGGCTGCTTCCTGCGCTGCTACTATTTTTAGAAGTTCTGTGTGTCTGTGATTTCATCCTGGAGCTCAAACCTGAGCAAAGACAAACATCAACTTCTGTCGCCCCAACTCTGATGTCAAGAACAACCCAACAACACAAAAGCAGACGTAAGGTGAAGTCCGTCAGGAGTGCAACCAGCAGGAAACACAATCATCCCTCACCACACAGTGTAGTCGCTGGGTTTGATTCCCTGCAACTTTGTCCTTTTAAGAAAATAACATTTAGAAAATCTCACAAAGAACAAAAAAAGGGAAATGTTTGTCCCACTGGAGGAGACCCTTTGTGTATTCTAGACACACAAATGTGAGTGATAAGAATCTGACAAGCTGGCAGTTTGCTAATAATAGCAACTTTAATGAAAACAGTGAAGAACTTTATGATTACATGTCAAATTATACTCTTTAATCCTCCTGCAATACGCATCTGTCAGTCGAATGATCACATAATGTGTCAACTTTGTCTGATGGAGTAGATGGATCGATCCTTGGTTTTAAAGACTCCCTGGTGTCTTCGTATTGAAAGGTCAATTTAGTGTAAGTGAAAAAAAGCACGATTTCTGCCTTTAAAATGCCAGTTAGTCAAGTCTGATGTTGGGTCTGGTAGAACAGTTAGTGATAGTGATGACTAAACCAAAGGATCCTGTTCCTGAGTCAGAGTCAGATTTTAAGTCAGAGTTTAAGTGCAGCTAGAAGACAGTAAATATGCCAAAAATGAACAAGAAAACGACCTCAAAGTGGTTAAAAAAGGCTCCAAATGTCAGTATTTGTAGTCTAACTCAAGTACAAGTAGACTGACAGTGGAGGAAGTCAACTGATCTCACACTAACATAAAAATATTAAGAGTTACACTCTTAAAAAAATAAAGGAAAAAACTGAAAGTAGAGAATAAACTTGAAAGTTCATAAAACACATCATAAAAGCAGAAACAATATTTTCCTCTTTTTAAAAGGAGCAAAAACCACCTGCTCAGTAAAAAGAGTGGGAGGAGGAGAGGATGATTTATTTAGTGCCCGCCAGGTGATACCGGTCAGCATCGCTCTCCTTAGCCATGGGCACTATTTTCTCAATGAGCTCTTTGAGGTTAATATTTACACTGGCAATTATTTAACTGAATGTTGTGAAACCTGTAAAAGAAGACAAAGAAGATGAATGCAAGCACAAAAACACCAAAACAAACAGCAACAACACTTTTGTGTGGAATGAAAAGGTGATAGAAATTATAGAAATAATTTGTGCACGTCTTTAAAAAGAGCCTGGCTGATATTTGTACAGCTTGTGTCCAAAAATATTAAAATGTACACAAAATTAGAACTTTTCTCTCAGGATTAGTCTGGACCTGAAATAGTGAGATTGGATCCAACAGTAAGTCTCTAGATCTTCATGCGTCATGTAAACCTGAGGTTCCAGTGACTGAGCGCTCACAAAAGGTGACACAGATTGAATGGCTGCTGTCCAAACTCCAGGCTGACTAGAAGCAGAAGCTCTTTGCTCAGCACAGGACGACGCTGTTTGACACCGACACTACTAAAGGGCCCTAAACAGACATAGAAGATATGCTAAAACACTGAGTCTGAAAGCTAGTATAATATTACTGTTACCATCTGGGAAAGATGAAGCACTATGGTGTGCATGTTTAATTCAGTCTGTCCAACCTCATAAGTACACGCTGGAAAATTGGCTGAAATTTCAGTGACTTTTGAAACAGCTCCCTATTCATACGGCACCTCGATGGCCAAGGTTCAGCAGCGGGGTAGTAGTCCAGTCAAAATGCAACTTGATTGCAAGCGTGTTTTATTCTACTGAATGGAACAAGTAAGAAAAATGAAAAAACTGCATTGAAAATGGACTCTGTGTTATTAGAGTTATTGAACGGTGTGTCGTAGAGCCTATGCTTGGCTTAGATGTGAGGGTCGGAGAATTTTGTGCACCTCTCTACCAAACAAAAGAATCACTGGTTTTAATTAAGGTTATGAAGCAAGACAGAGTACTTAAGGATGGAAGGAGAAGATGTAAGATGTGAAGATAGAGGAGTCTGAATATGCGGGGTCAACCATCCAACGCAAAGGACAGTGCTCAAGAGAGATGAAGAGGAGAGTGCAGGGCAGGCTGGACCGGGTGAAGAGATGCTGCTGAGACCCACGATGACGGACGGTTTGGAGATGATGGCACTGAGAAAAAACAGGTGGCTGAGCTGGAGATGCTCGGACAGAACAGGATTATAAATATCAGGGGGACGGTTCACATTGAAGATGAAGCTGCAGAGCAGGAGGAAAACCACAGAAAGACGTTCATGGATGCAGGGAAGGAGGACGCAGAGGGTTGGAGTGACGGAGGAGGATGTTGGAGATGCAGCCGAAACAAGATGATGTGATCCAAATGAGCGATTTCACATACTTACTTTAAAGTTCTGTGAACTTTTTCATTTGCCTGCTGGTATAAACCACTAATAGTAGTGTTTTTAAATTAATTATTGGATGTTTGACAATAATGGTGCACTTCAATCAAAATGGCACAGCTGAAACCAGCAGGGACTACGTTCCCTGTTTGAATAGGATGCAGAGCTGATGAGTGGTTGGAGACTGCATTGTTAAAAACTGTTGTAAAGCAGACGGGTACTGCAGTGGATCTTAAATGCTTTTTAAAAGCATAAAGTAAAACTTGAGCAGCAGAAAGAAAGAAATGATCTGCAACCTCGTGTTAGCATCTTTTACTTGTGTTGCATTTTCCCCACTCGATGCATTTAAATGCATTTATATGTATTTAAAGCATCTGATTAACGTGCCAGTTTTTATTTTTGTCCTCACAAGTTTTATTAAACTATGAGTTTGGCAGTTTGTTTTGCGCAGAATGAAGAATAGTTCAGACTTGCTTTTGTTCAGGCACAGTCTTTTTCCGAGTGACTGCTCTGAGAGTGTGTTTTCTTTCTCTTTGAATAATTCTGATCTTTTGTCATCTAGAAAGTAAAGCTATTTCAAGTTTGTCAGCAGCTTATAACAAGTGACTGATTACAGCAATCAAGAACCAGGCGACGGGGCATTACATCCTCAACGGCAAAGGAGAGGAGGTCAAGTCCAGAAGCTTCATCGACTTAGGCGCTGAGTGGCATTACATCATTGAGGGCGACGTGGAGACGCTGCAGACAGACGGCCCTCTGCACGACCCCGTGGTGGTGCTGGTAATAACACTTCCTTATCTATCGCACTCATATATGAATTCATTCAGAAGGCTATTTACTTGATAATGAGCATTAAAACAGGTCATCCCTCCTGCCCAAGTCTCCCAAAATCCATTTTATCACTTATTGTCTACGGCTATCTGTTAGATTTTAATTAATGAAAATCATTAGTGTTATTTAAATGCAGCATATGAGAATGTCTCCAAAGGAAGAGGCTTATCTCTAAGATAAAATACTACTTGAGGTAAATTGGAAAGTGTCAGTCCCTTCAGTTGTTTTAGACACATTTGCATTTGTTGGAAAGATTTTAATATGTGTACAGTATTAAGCTGTTCCCTTCTTTTATCGCTGCGCCTCTCTGTGATCAGAGCGTAGAGACATCCGTAAAACACAACAAGACCTAGCAGAGGCTGTCACGGTGCACCAAAACAAAACGAGTTAACGTTGTTTTCGTCCCCAGAGTTAAATTTAAATGACTTTTCAAAGTCCAGTGTTACCGTTCTTAAAAGGCTACCAGTTATGTAATGTTACCTGATCAGAAAAAGAAGTTAACAGGAGTTTTGTGCTACCAGTATGTGGAGGACACACACATACTGGTAGCATCACCTCCACCAGCCAGCTCATCTATGTATCTTGGACTGATAGCTTTAGCTGAACTCAGTGCTACCTATCGCCATTTTGGGGCAGCAGCAGATGCACTCGGTTTCACCAAACACAGTTTGCAGTTCACTCTGCTGTCGAGCTGACACTAGCACAGAGCTATCTGCCAAGAAACACAAGAACAACAGAAAATAATGCATTAGGTTGTTTGTTTGTTGTTGCTGTCTTTATGTGAACAAAAGGAAGCAGAAAAATGTATTACTCAAAATGCAAAAATTACACTTTTGTTTGCAAAGTAGTCTGAGTACTACTACTATAGTAAAGTAACAACTGTATTTTGTAGCTCCTAACCTCAACAGGTGCAATGACACTAAAGAGGGCTTTAAAAGAGGACCGTTATTATTCAGGTTTAGACAGTTTTGAAAATCATGGGTACAGTATGAGTACAGCTCTCATGTAAATCATTTAAAACCAGCGGCAAAATCTTCCAATCAAAACCAAAACTAACAGGCAGCTGATTCACAGCACATATTTGTGGTCTCATGATGGTTTTCCTTGGAGCAGCTCTCTGGGCTTGTGGATTTCTCCTGCTGAGAAGTGAGTGAGTTACTGTGAGGTGCATCAATCAAACCTGGTACAGATCAAAGAAAACGTGAACTTGACTAAATCTGCCAGTGAAGGAAAGACCTGATCTCCATCATTTAGTTTACTCTCAGCCAAATACAACATGACTGAAACTCGGTTATTAAACTTGAACGACTCCACAATGACAGGTTTGTAGTCTCATATTGGTTCGTCTGCTGCTCAGACAAGCCATGATAATTATGTGATTGGGAGGACAAATTATAAGGATCTGTCACATGAAATGATTCATTTGGAAGACATTTTTAGAACATCAGGACTCAACGGAGAGAAACCAGTGACTGCAGAAAACGCAGGCGATCTCAAACCCCCGAAAAGTGAAGCCAGACCATCTCTATCGCCCCCTGGTGTCTGACTGCAGTATAAGTCATAACCCTGCCCCCTCCCTGTTAGCGGATAGGACAGGGTCAACCTGAAACAAAAAGTCTCCACAAATAAATTTTTCCCAAAGATTCTTTCTGCCATTATTAACAGTTCTCGTCACTCTGGGTTGGGTTTGAGGGGTCACCTTTGTCATAGGCTTGATTTTAATTGCTGACTCGATGCTGTGAAGTTGTGGTGCAGCGTTATTATGACAGCTTTGGCAGCCGCAGCTGCTGAGAAGGAGGTTCAGCATTTAGTTTCCAAAACCATGACCGACTGAGGCATCCACACACTTTTGCTTTTATCCAATCATTGGTCCAAACACCATGCTTTCTAAGATAGATATATATATGTGAAAGGTGTATGTAGTCTGTGCTATGTCAGTTATGGGTTCATGGACTGGATTCATGAGACCTCAGGTTTAATATTTTGTTGCAGTTTTAGTCGTTTCTCTGTTTTTTCTTTTCACACCAGACTTTATTTGGTTGAGAGGCTGGAGCTGTTCAATTGTCAGCTAAAACTAAAGCGAGATAGCGTTCTCTGATAGCGTGGGGACATTTCTGAGACATGAATGCAGTCTTCAGTTTTAATATATTCAAACTGTAATAAATCATAATAAACATACTGTTTCTCTGTGGCAATAAAGGCCTGCAGTTCAATAATGCATTTCCTTGAATAAGCAGATGAAAATATATACAGGAAAATTAGATGGGTTCTCTAGAGTCTGGAGAGTGTAATGTCCACAGTTTCATCAGGAAGTGGCTTTTTCACTGGGCAAATATTTAAAAGGTCTCTTGAAATGAGCCACGAATAGTGAAAAAAATCATTTTTAATGGTACAAATATTCATGTTAGACAAGGACTTACAGCATACTTTAGTACACATCTAAGTGGTTCACGTTAGTGGTGCACAGTCAGTGATTAATCGAGCTTCAAATACATGACAAACACCATAGAGGTTGAAGACAGTTCTTCCCAGTAAAGTTTTTGTGCGTGCAGCTTGATGGAAATACATCAAAGTCTCACATTTCGATAAGAGACAAATTTTACATAAAATTTATGAAAGCCATCCAGAAGCATTTCCATATTCAGTGCACCTTTTTTGACTCTTTAACGTCAGATTATTGCATTTATCTCGTGATTATCACCCTGTTATGCTCACAAGCCAGTGAAATACAGCACAATAAGCAGTGTGAATGAGCTAGTTTTTACCACTTTATTCTTCCTGTGCCAGATCAGTGTATAAAAATGATTTTCTCAACAATACAGCAGCTATAATCATCAGATGCGCCCTCTCCTTCCCCAGATGCTTTGCCTGTTGTTATGAAAATGCGATGAATATCCAGCAGAATATTTTACATGCAGCTCATGAGCAAGTAGGAATAATTTGTAACTCTGCTTACACGATAGAATGGACTGACAGTTAATGCACTTTTACATGTCAGCGCTCATGTTTACTGCACACATGTTGCTCCTGTTAGCGATGCTCGAGCAGCAGAAGAACCACCGTGTTTCACAGACTTCATGTGTGTTTTAGATCCTGAATGCTGCCCCTTGTTTTTATGGGGTTTTTTCAAGCTTACTGGCTGTTTGCATCTCGTGGTGATTAATCTGAGGTTCATGAAGTCTTCAATTCATCATTCACAAAGGAATACATGTATCTGTGACCCCAGGGCCATTGTTTACTCTCTGTTCATTTAGGGTTTTTTTCATCATCCTTTGGATTTGTGCCGCTCAGTCAACCAGATTTTCTTCTGTATTTTTAACTCTGATAGTAGATACTTGTTCATCCAGCTCCAAATCAACTCCAAGCTGCATGTGATGGCTTTGGTGAAACTTTAAAATTCAAATGCCATGGATACAGTCAGGCCCGTGAGAATTTGGACGTTATTTATTTATTATTTTTCCTCCGTAATGGTCTACTAGGCCACGGGTGTCAAACTCCAGTCTTCGAGGGCCGGTGTCCTCAAACTTTTCCATGTGTCTCTGCTGCAGCACACCTGAATAACATTAGCAGGTTATTAGCAAGACTCTGTATAGTGCATGCTGAGGTGGCAGTTCAGCCGCTTGATTCATTTTACAGCAGCTCAAGAGTGAAATAACGTGGTGCAATAAAAGTACTTTTAGCAGTACACTTTTCCAAACACTTACATTTATTTAAATTTACTTGAGTGGGGTTAGGGGTTGCCACCTCAGCATGCAGTCAAGTTCTATAGCAGGGGTGGGGAACTCCAGGCCTCCAGGGCCGGTGTCCTGCAGGGTTTAGATGTGTCCTTGATCCATCACAGCTGATTTAAATGGTTAAATGACCTCCTCAACATGTCCTGAAGTTCTCCAGCGGTCTGGTGATGAACTCATCATTTGATTCAGGTGTGTTGACCCAGGGTGAGCTCTGAAACCTGCAGGACACCGGCTGCAGAGGACTGGACTTTGATGCTTGTGTGTGTCTCGCTCCCTTCAGTTTTGTGTTCAGTAACTGAGAATCTGCTGGGTTCAGATCAGGTGTTTTTAAAAATATTCCATGTCTTTACCTTTAGAATCTATTGAGTGACTTTTGCATTTACGTCAGATTATTATCCATTAGCCTTGTGAAGCTCCGTCTGATGACTTTTGCAGTGCTTGGCTCAATCTGCGCAGAGAGCATACAGTATCTCTGTACCCTTCACACTTCATCCTGCTACTTCTGTCAGCAGTCACATCATCAATAAACACTAGTGACCTGCTCCTACTGGCAGCCATACGTGCCCATGCTGTAACTTGGCCTCATTTACATCAGGCATCGACACATCTTTGGACCTCATACAGTTTTCAGTGAACAGCAAACAAACATAAATTTAATGCTTGGAATCAACTTCATATCTCATGTCTGCTTAATATGAATAACAAGGGAACAGCTCGTTAGGAAGCCTGTGAAACTGGTTTTCAGTCAGCTGCTCAGATATTTTAAGCCTCTGGAACTGTGGAGGACTATAAAAAATAGCTGTAATTCTTAAACAGTTATTGCAATACTTTTGATAAACCTGCTAAATTAATGACTATGCCATAACTGATTTATTTAAATCCACTGTGGTGATTTACAGAAGTGGAATTACAATTCTTTGAATGCGGGTGCTTTTGTTTTTTTTGGGGGGGGGTTAGTCGAGCTAACACTTGGCACTTTAATCTCACTTTGATTGGAAATTGAATGCCTAAAGGACCTGGTGACCATGCGGACAACTATTCTCACAACTGTGTGTCTGAATGACATTGAAACAAAACAAACCCCGTGCACACAGATCAATGGAGAAATGTTTTTTCCAGCATCAGAAAAGGGTAACGCTGACTCTCAGTCATCCCAAAAGACATGAAGAGAACTGAAGTAGTGCATAAAATTGAGTCAGTATCCTGAAGACCAGACTTGAACTGCCTATTAGGACAGTTTTACAGCCAGTCCCACTGTCCCCTGCTGCAGGACTCAAACCGTCTCATTCAAAATGCTCCCACAGGTCGAAAAACAGTCAGAGTTACTAATGAGACCATATCCAGCAGCGAGGAGGAAAAAATGCAAAATTAGATTGAGAATAGCTGTTTTACATTCATCACTTATAACCTGGACGTTTAGTAATGATTTTCACTGGACATTTCACCTGCCTTTATCATTAATGATGAGTTTTGACACCTCAGGAAATATAAGTGAAGATGTGGTTAGAGTAATTTCCAGGTTTTTCCAGGGGCAGCTGCACAGGCAGAGACCCCCTCACTAACATCTGCTGTACATCCAGTCAGTGTGTTGCATGGACCAGCTGAAATATGGACTGCTGCTGGTAGACTTTCAAGGGGTAAAGCAGAGGAAGTGATCAATGATGCAGTCATGGCTGAGAGGGTGATTTATTTATTTTCCCCTTGTTTCTGTTTATTAGTATCTTATCTAGTCTCACGTCTCACTTGTATGAGCGGGTTGTTCAAAACTTTCTGTTTTTCTAATCATTGTTTTTCTCTCGTGGACATCAACTCTAATTTCTTGCATGTCACATCGGTCGACTTTTCTAAATTGCCACGTCTGGGATATTTGCTGTTTTTCTTTTATGACAGGAAAACAATTAGACAGGCATGTTTGTTCCAAACGTATCGAAGAGAACAGATGTAACAGAAACTGATGAGTTTTCCCAGGAACAGAACTTTGTCAGAAAAACACGAGGCGCGTAGCAGGAACCTTCTCCTGCAACTTGAAAAAACATGGAGTTTAATCTCGCAGATTTTAAGGACGCGATGTGCGAATCATTTAAATATTTCATGCTCTCTCTGACAGCAAGTAAAGGATAAAAACAAATCGGCAAATCTGTGTCTTTCTTTGATTAAGAGAGCGGTACACCGCAACTTTAAAAAGTGCTTACAAAGTCATTAAGAAAACGTCTACATGAGTGTGAAAATGTAAATGCACAAAACCAAAAAATCCAAATGTGCTACAGTTATCACAGATTATAATGGAAGTGACTGCAAACTGACAACAGTAACATACCCAGCTGTTAGTTTGTGACGGTGTGAACATCGAAACATCACCGCCATCGTCTGTGACCCCACAAATATGTTTCTGTAGTCAGTTGTGTGTCTCTGCAAAGCATGTTGTCAACTTCATGAAGATAATATTTGCTGATACGTCTTCTGGGCTTGGATGTGTGTTTTCTCTTGAACAGGATGAAATGTTTTACTTTTATAAGTCTGTTCCTAAAACATTTAATTAATCCGTCTCAGCGTGTTTGCAAAGCAACAATACAAACAAGTGCAAAGATTGCAGTTCCTTAATTGGCTACTCGAGTCTGACTCCAAAAGCAAGTCAAACCCCACAGACTCAAAAATAAACATGTAGCCTGTTAGATTAAAAATTATAGTTTTATATTTTCCTGTCATAATTATAAATACTTGAAACTCAACCTAAAGTATTGATAATGAAGGCCTGCTTTGAGTGGGAGGTGGGTGGATCCTTTAACTGTCTTCACCTGAACTCGTCTGTAGATGAATCTTCCAAACTTAATCATTAGCAGATGCACTAAACCCTCTCATGCAAATACGATCACATCTGATTAACAAAGATGGTGAAATCCAAAATGAACCAGTGTATGATTACACGTCATTGTAGAAGATCCATTGGCTAACGTCCAGACAGGAGACTTGTATGAGCACAAGAGGAGCAGACTCTGAACAACATGCATTAACTTTCTTTCCTAAGTCTCCTGACATTACACTCAAATGTTGCCTTGCACCTGTAATAGTTCAGCAAGCGATCATCCACTGAGGAAAACACAGTTTAAAGGGTGCCAAGCTAATTAAATAGTCGGCTGTGGCACATAACAAAGCTTTAAATCCTAAATGCAGATGTCCCTCCGGTCCGTATAGATGCTCGAGTGGTTTCGGCTCCATTTGTGATTCCAGCACTTAAAATGTTACTCTGTGAATTGAAGTCACGGCTCATATCTGTTAATACGGCAGCACGTTAGCTGCAGAACACTGGGAGCAGTGAGGTCTGTGAATCCTCACTGCTGGGTACATTTGGGAACAAAAGCTGTTGCTGCACTGCAAGCACGGGCGCTTTTGCTAGGTTTCATTTCCTTTCTCCATTAAGGTCTAACACGAGGAACCCCTCTCTGCAAGCCTTATTCTCTTTGCAGTGGCAGTGCAAGTCTTCAGGTGTTGCCTGGGCTGAATTGCTAATTGACCACACCTGGCGAGGTGTGGCTAAAGGCACGCCTGAGGCTGACTTTGGAGAGGCACACCAGTTTTTGTCTTTATGCTGTTTCAGATCATTTGTTTTGTAATTTAAAATGAAACCTGTTGTTTGTGAAACTCTGGTGTCAGTCTCCATATTTATGTTGTGGTTACATTATATATTTTTTAAAGACCCCAAACACACAGTCCTAGAAACCAGTTGGCAACCGCTGGTCTCTAAGATATGTATTACTTGACCAGGTGCAACTGGAGGTTTCTAACAGTCATTGTAAAATCAATTGCTAAAATCTCTTTTCACTCAGGCTGAGAGACTGGTCAGTGGCTGTTTGGTGAGTATTTGCGGGAGGTTGCTGGCAGTCATTCAGTGAAATTGCTCTCAAAGACACCAAGCTGTCAGTGTCACCATTTACTTTCCCAGCTGTAGTTAAATGTGGGTGATGCAAGCCAGAAACGGAACCTTTACTTTCAAATTAAAAGTTTTGACATGTGCCACTTTTCACTCTTAGAGCACTGCTTGGTTAATAGCGTGCTAGTGTTTGAAATAAAGCTGATGCCTTTTGAACAAACTGCCGGTGATCGCCTTTTTACGACCTAGTAACTGCTGGGACTTTGAGTTACCGCTTTCCAACCAGGACGGGTTTCTAGACGTGAGAAAACGACTGTAGCTCATTTTCTCTTCAGCTGTTTTTCAAACTGCTTTAATGATAGCGAGTCTTGTAAACTTTCAGATTTTATGGGGTAAAAAACTGAAATAAACACCAAACATTTCATATTTCCATCTGGCTGCTCCTGTTTTGCAGTCAGCCTGACCTGAAAGGCACCTGAGTGCAAAACAGAAAAGTCTCCTGTTTAAAGAAAGACTCTAAACTATGTTCAAAACGTTTAACACTGCATTCTCCTTTGAGAAGAATTCATTCAGCAAGACTCAAAAGTCAAAAGGTAGATTTTTTTCCATGTTCCTCCTTTCTGTACACAATAGTACGACACTCTGTGGTGAAGAGGTGACGATGTAACATTTGGATTTGAAGTAAACTGAATTTTATTTCACTTCAAGGCTGCTCTTCATAACTTATATTATTACTCATCTTAGTTTTTTTTGTATTACACGATGATGTAAAATTAATGGCACACACCATGAACAGCTGTCGATTACACATTACACAAAAGCCTTTCATAGATTTTAAAGAGTTGTTAATTCCACAGATAAATGAAATATTCTTTTTTTCTGCAAGCCTGTCAGTTATCTTCTTCAAACCTTAAATACCATGTCTTTTAATATAATTATAAAATCTTAAACTGATCCAGAGGAAAAGCTCTGAGAGGGACACGAGCAAAACTGGTGCATCTCAACTTGCCCATGAATTCTCCTCTCTAACCATTTCCTCCATTATCCACCACCCAATCAGGAGCCATGTTTGCAGGAGGGCAATTTTTCTGCGTGTTTTGATATTAGACACCGAGGACGATGGTATAATGGTATATCTTCCCTTGATTTCTAGATTATACCGAAGGACAATGAGACACGCTCGACTTTGATGTATAAGTACGTCATCCATGAAGATTCGGTGCCCATCAACAATAACAATGTCATCCAGGAGGAGACCTATGAGTGGGCTCTGAAGAGCTGGTCTCCGTGTTCCAAGCCATGTGCTGGAGGTAAACTCAGAAACTACCTTCACTTTAAAAAAAAAAAATGAATGAAGACGAATAAATACTTTTTATCTAATTATCAAAATTGTATGTTGAAGTTTCATATTCACAGTCATTCACAGGCTATAGGTGTTTGTGATGATCTGCTTTTATCCATAATTGGTTCCCACATTCTCAAACTGTGTCTTTGACGTAAGAAATTGACTGAGTGAGCTAATTAAACCAAATATTTTGTCTTCAAACAAGATGATTGACATAAATTTGTTATATGCACTTCTAACCACAAAGTCTTTTCATTTGCACGGGTACACAGAATATCAGAAAGCTGTTATTGGCAGTACTTACTGTTTCTTAGTGTAGGAAAGAGAGTTGGTACTTGATACAAGAGCAAATATGATTTTTGCTACCAAAATCTTTTTTTTTTTTTCTTTATCCCCAGTGGTCATGAGTCCTAAAAAAAAACTTTATTTATCATTTTTCTGTGTTTTTTGGTTTTATTCATATGTCAAATGTTATGTTTTTTTAAACATCCCTGTGCGCAGAACATTAGCATTTCAAATCTGCAGAATGGGCCAACAAAGATGTCATTGTGAGCTTAAAGTTCATGACTTCATAGCTGCAAATATTTCAAACAAAGAAACATACTGATGCAAGATTAATATTTGTCAAATTTTGCATCTTATTATATCTAAATGACCATGTGACCTCTACTCTGACCTTAAATGTGGGAACAGCATGAAATTTGTAATCCTGCAAAAGAAAATTACACATTTTTCTAGCTTATTAAATATCCCATAATGGTAAATGGAATGGTTCTTATGCAACACTTTTATACTTGAGTACTTAAAGGACTTTTCTCATTCACACATTCGCACTGTTAACTGCAGTTCTTTCCCTTTTTGATGTCGACTCTGAAACTACTGAAACGCGTTGCATGTGCTTGTGTGTTACATATATATATTAGCCTGAACACACCTCTAAGATTTTATGTCAGCAGGCTTAAGCTCAACAATTGTCCACAAGCTCGCTGGTATTTAACTTATAAGTAGACAAAAGCTTTAAGACATATTTTTAACTTAAAGGAAATTAGATATAAAAATGTGACTTGAGTAATTGCAAAGGAACTTTGAAGTTTGAAAGACAAACCCTAGTAAAAGGATGTAAACTGTCTTTCTAATTAAAACATTGGGTTTTTGGGGGTGGGGTTTTTTTGCACAGGGTTTCAGTACACCAAGTATGGATGTCGGAAAAAGGGAGACACCAAGATGGTTCATCGAGGCTACTGCGATGCTGGCAAGAGGCCCAAACCCATCCGAAGAATGTGTAACCTTCAGGACTGCACACAGCCTCAGTGAGTACAGGCCTCCCCTCATCCTCCAGATAAAGAAAGGTTTCTGTTAAACTTTTACTCAAGCTGGACCTCTAGGATGAGGAACATGTTGCCAGCATTAAGTCTCGGTCATTCCCAGTGAGACTGAATCCACCAGAGTTGCCCTTTGCCACTCTTTCTGTTCATCAGTGGCAACTAATGGACAGAATTTCTAAGTGCAGCCGAGGAGCAGAGGGTATCACAGCCAGTGGTCTCGAGAGCTCGTCAGGGCTTTTTGCGGATGATGTGGCCCTCTTGGCTTCATCAAATGGCGACGTCCAGCTCGCACTTACGCAGTTTGCAGCTGAATTTGAAGTGGTTGGGTGGGGAATTAGCACTTCCAGGTCTGAGGCCATGGATCACAGATGGAAAAGAGTGGAGTGCAAAATCAGTGTAGGGAATGAATTTCGTCCTCAAGTGCCAGAGTTTAAGTATATCAGGGGCTTGTTGAAGAAATTCACAGTAGGATTGGTCCTGCATCTGTAGTGTTGCAGACATTTTACTGGTCTGTTGTCAGTCTACATTCTTGCCCTCTATGGCCACGATCTGCAGGTAGTAACCAAAAGAATACCTTTGTGAGCTGAAAGGAGATGTACCCTCCTGCATATCGACAGGAGACAGCTGACGTGGACGCCTCATAGATTAGGCATTTTGGGCGTGTCCAACTGGGAGGAAGCTGCAGAGCCAGGACACACTTGAGAGGTGTCTCTCTTGTGTCCCCTTAAGTTTTCAGAGGAGCAGTAGGTAAATGCCTTTGTTAGCATCATTTAAATTTCAGTGATCTGTTTCTTATCACTTATCGCTAGAGTGTGAAAGGAGTGAAAATTAAAGCTTAACAGCCAAAAATCTGCTGTCTTTTTCAAGATGTGAGCTCTGGTTCAGACACCTCGTCCTCTTTAGGCACAGAAAATGACTTTGTATTCTTTACAGGTCAGATATAGGCAACACAGATAGAATGGGGCACTTTTGGAGTGCATTATGATTAAATTTAACATTACCTTACAGGTGTCCTCTCAGAATTGAACACGGTGACGTTATACAAGTACAGATAAAAAAAAAAAATGGAAAGGATAAATGTCGAGCATTTAGCTGTAAATGGCCTTTATTTGTATAGCGCTTTACTTAGTCCCTATGGACCCCAAAGCGCTTTACATACTCAGTCATCCACACATTCACACATTGGTGATGGCAGCTACGGTTGTAGCCACAGCCACCCTGGGGCGCACTGACAGAGGCGAGGCTGCCGGACACTGGCGCCACCGGGCCCTCTGACCACCACCAGTAGGCAACGGGTGAAGTGTCTTGCCCAAGGACACAACGACCGAGATTGTCGGAGCCGGGGCTCGAACCGACAACTCTTGAGCCACGATCGCCCCAGATAGCTGTGACATTTACTTCACAACTAATTTAGTTACAAGATATATATAGATATATTTGCCATTCGATGACTAAACATATTTTTCTTCCATTAAATTTTTTTCATCAAATAATCAGAAAAATATTATATAGTATCTTATTGTACGTACAGATGCACATCATATATGGACTCCAACCAGTTTACAAATGTGCAGAGTGAAAGCATGACTCAGTGAGCTCTGCTCTGCTCATCTCTGCAATTTTCCATAATTTGGCATCTGCAAAGCCTCAAAATTCCCAAAATGGTCTGCATGTTTTATGATTTGGGTTAAAATGACCTGTGACAGGTTAAAGTTAGAAAGATCAGAATAAAAGCAGCAGAGCCCGAGACATCCCGACGACACCGCGTTCACAGAAAATCTGAAATTTATAAATTTGTATAATAAATCAGCTGTCTCGTGGGATATCAGAAAATTAGCTGTGACATTTATTTCACAACTAATTTAGTTACATTTAGTTTAGTTTTTTTTTGTTTTGTTTTTTTTTTAAAATAGAGAGCCACGCAGCTTCCACTCCGTGTAAACCGACCAATATTATCTTTATTTAATTTCTGTACTATCGTAACCATCACCCTGCTGCCCCTGATGGCGTCATTATAAACGTGCGATGCGAGCCCTTCTTCATGTAGCCAGTGTTGTGGAAGTTTTTCTATTTAAATAAAGCCTGCAGACGAGCGGTGAGCGGTAGCTAACATTCTTTCATCGGAAAAAAGAACAGACAAACCAAGGTTGTGGAGAGCCTGCATGACCGCGGGCAGACGGTCAGCAGAGTCTCACGAGCCTAGCATGGCTCTCAGTTAAATACCTTCTCCAGGAACAAAAGGCAGTACACAGCTGTTTCACACCTTAAGATTCACACTCCCTTGCTACCTCCCAGAGTCGGAGAAGAGACAAAAGATTCTTCCTGTGGAGTTGTCTGCTTCCCCCAACTTCCTTACTACACCCCCACCATTTGTCTTACTGTATGAGTGTGAGACATGTTAAAATCCAGTGGCACCAAGGCATTACACAATAATTCCACAACACCGGTTTCCTCAGTAGGATTAGAAATGCTCCCTAGTAAGAGTGAAAGGCCTTGGTTTGAGTCGGAAGTGGATCACTTTTCTTGTGTTCTTATTGTACTGTCACAAAGGATAACATGAAACAATTCTCAAACACAAATTTGCTCTGGCTAGAAAGTTCAATGAGACGATCCAGTAAGTGCTCATGAAATGTGTCCAGCCGTCAGCAATAGCCGAGTTATTCAGTGTTGAAGTATTTGCTGGGTTATGCCTTTAGTTACAGCTGTGGCAAGGGGAGCAACCAGTAAAAAGCAAAGCAGTGAGTGAAACAGCGACAACTGTCTTTATGTTCACAGGTCTGTGACTTTTGAAGTGTGGTAAACATGGCAGATGGCCCCGCCCCTCCCTGAGCCTGGTTCTCCCAGAGGTTTCTTCCTGTTAAAAGGGAGTTTTTCCTTCCCACTGTCGCCAAAGTGCTTGCTCATAGGGGGTCATATGATTGTTGGGTTTTTCTATGTATGTATTATTGTAGGGTCGACCTTACAATATAAAGCACCTTAAGGTGACTGTCATTGTGATTTGACGCTGTATAAATAATATTGAATTGAGAAGAGACTGTCACACTATTAATCGAACTGTGCTTATTTTACAAAGTCTTAATTTGACATCATGCTGTCTCTAATTTGGTGTTCAGTGGTTCAGATTCGTGTTCCTGCTTCAGCTGGGAGTGCTCTTAATGTTTGTATTGCACTTCATTCAGTTCACAGGCCGGCTCAGATCTTCAGAGACCAACCAAAGTTGAAAAGGGTTTCTCAGTGTGCAGTGACCTGTGGGCACCTTTGCTCAACTAACAAGTCACACTGAAGAGTAATGAGTTGTGTCAGAAAAATCACAGCAGTCTGTTGTAAAGACACATAATCATGTAAGGGAAAAACTGCTTCCGGAGTGATAACACAGCTCTGCTGCGTGTAGCTGTTATGCTGATAAAAGAAGCACGACTGTGAATGGAAAAGGAAACGACGTAAGCTTAATGTCTGCTGACCTCTGAAAATGCAAATGAAATCATCCATCCAAATTTCACACTTCCTTTCACAGCTAATCATCCTGCTTAAGAACTCAGATGATGCAGCACAATTTGACTTTACACAGGAAGCTAATGCTACACGTAAGCTGTCCTGTTTAGCTTTAAACCAAAACTCAAGAGACGAGATCATAAAGCTGAGATCTAACGCTGGATGATTCACTGATTGAGTGTGATTGACTTCCCTTTGGGGGGGGGGATTCGGCTGCAGCTCAGAGCGGAGCTCCGTTTGAACTAATAGAGCAAATGTCTCCTGGGCACGACTTTTTCTGTTTTCATCATTTTCTTAGAAAGGAAACATGCCTTGTGCATCTTAAAGGAAGAACATACGTTTTTTGGATGTGTAGTGTTTTGATGTCACTGTTGTCTTTAAGAATTTGTTCCAGTGTTGTAGCTTTAGGGATGAAAATAATCATCTGTGAATTTTTTTACTTTAACTCATGGTCCTTAGTAGATGAATGAGTTTCTTGGCGTTTCCGGGGCCTTTCATAAAGCACGGCCAGAATTAATTTGACATTTTTCTAATGAGTATGGCGACATCTACATCATGTTGCTGATGTTTCCGATCTCCAAATAGAAACCTGCTTTTCATTTGGTGTCACTGTGACCTTGGATGTTACTGCATTCATGCCCCAGACTCGGCAATTATTAAATGGGCGATAAAAGTCGAGGAGACAGCGTGGGGAAAGACGCACAGCAAATGGCCTTGGGAATCGATCCAGGCCGCTGTAGTTAACCCCACGGCATAGATCGCCTGCTCAACCCGGGAGTTAAACCGGTGCCCAGAGATAATGCCAGTCTTTCATTGAGTGATAAAGTTCTCATTGTGAGGATGGAAGTGCGGTGGGAGCCTCAGTCACAAATTTCTTAGCTATGAGACTGTGGTTCGCGCCCTCTTTAGACATGCACTCTGTGTAGCTTTCTTTTCATTTGCAGGTGTGTTTCCTTTTCACCCTTTTTTGACTTTTCAGTCAGGTTTAGGCTCTAAAAGCTGTTTGATAAGGGGCAGAAAACGTCTGAGTTACAAATGAACTTTAATGCTGTACATTATTACTAGACAATCACTGCGTTTAGATGTGACACAAAGGGCTCTTCAACAAGTATTTAAAGAGTATGTGATGAATTTGGGTGTGAGAGGTCCTGGTTTCAAGCGCCCACTTATGTTACAACCCACTTAACAGCAGAGTGTTATCTGGGATGGCGTGTAACAAAGTGAAAAAAAAACAAAAAACTTAACCATAGTTAACGTCAGTGGAACATCATTTAATTTACAATTAAGGCAAACCAACCAATTAGAACAAAAATAAAACACAGGGAAGCTCTAAGCATCATTGTCTCAGAGGCTGAAATAACAAACAAAACACTCCTTTCTAGCTAAAAAAAACTAAAACCACTCTCTGTAAGAAAACAAAGTACAGAGGCGGAGCTCCCTGTCTAACCACAGAACAGGAGAAAAAGGCTGAAACAAAAATGGCAGAGAACCCCTACCTGCTTCCACTCTGGATCACTACAATTCCCGTGGTAAAGACACACCGTTACTCACCAAAAAAAACAAAAAAAAAAAACAACAAAGTCACGCCAAGCTTCACAAGTTGTACACAGCTACAGTCCACTACCCGAATCACTGCAGGTGAAAACCCGGGGAGAAGGGCGCAGCATTGGACACGGCAGTCTTTATGCAGTGGCTGACGAGCTGCAACACATCTCACCTGTGGTTAGGAGGCAGACCTGAAACACAGGAGGAGGAGAAAGAGCCCTCTCACATGGGGAGAGCCCCTAGAGGTCAGCAACTGTAACAACAGCTACTGTATTTATAGTCTCACAGAGGTCATAGCATGGCTTTGTAAAAGCAACACACACCAGAGTGCATCGAGCCAACTGGACTAGTTCGATGCACACCGGTATGTGTGCTGTTTGTCACGAGTACGTTTGTTTTGGTCATTTGATTTAATTTTTAAAGTCTGACTGATCATTCAGCATACAGCATAGGGTATATAATATAGCACACTATCTATTATAGACAGACTCACGCAGCAGATGCTTGTGCAATTGAAGGCATCTGTGGCCATTTAGGGTTCAGTATCCTGCCCAAGGACACGTGACATGTAGACCGAAGGAGCCAGGCATCAAACCACCAGCCTTCCAATTAGTGGATGCCCTTGCTGTACTTCCTGACCCACAGCCACCTCACTCTCAGTATCGTCTGTTTTTCTGATCTCTGTGCACCCATCAGTTATTGTCTAATTACTTAGCATTTCAGTGTTTTGGGGGCTTTCAGAATCACATTTTAAATCCTTCTCCACATGCAAGCTCGTGAATAATGAGTTATAACAAAAAGTCCAAATATTCTACCTCAGTAAGTGAATAATGAAGAAGATTGTAGAGTCTAAATGGATCTTTGTAGTCTCTCAGGGCTTTCACTCTGTGCTTTTTGTATATACTTGATGTGATGGTCATGTTCAGGTACTTGGTCAGACCTTTGAAGAAAAAGGCAAATTGCCTAAATAGCTGGATTTTTTTTCTTTTTCCCATCATTGTTCCACCTTGCTTCACAACTGGATGTGGCCAAGGTTTCTGTGAATCTTAAGGACACTCTGTTGAAAGAGATGAGAAAAGTCAAAGAGGATGTTTGCATCGCTGCACCTTAAAGGATAGAATTCCATTGGCTCACGAAGGATCACGAAGCTGGCGTATTTTCACATTTAGTTTAATCAACACTTGTCTTACAGTGCACAAGAACTTCAATACATAAACTTGAATGAGTTTTTAATTAAACTCATTCTTCATGTTCACCGAACGTTCGTGAGATTGTTTGGTGAACTCAAGCTGCTCTGGCACATAGTCAGTGTGTAACCCTCAGTATATAAAAGGGGTTTGATTACTGTGTAATCCACTGAAATCTTGTCACAGTAACTTGCCAGCTTTAGCCTACTGGGATAAACTCTGACATGATGCAGCATAATTTGACCTTAGATGGACATAAATGATACTTTTACTACAAGATTATTGGAAAACCTGCCGAAATCCTTCTCATCTTTCTCTGTTAAATGACTCTTACTGCCTATTTAAACATTATTATGTAGCCTTTTAGTCCCACGTTGAACAGTAATGTTTCTTTACGCATGCAAAAACAGAAACACCTGCTCATATAGTGCCTTCATAGAGCTTGGGAAATCTTTGAGAAATGAAGTGCATTCAGAGACCTGCTAGTATATAGATTAGAACTAATGGAAATCTAATGTAAGAGGATTCATGCTGAATTTTAAATGTCTCTATTGATTTATGTGGAGGCGTCAGCAGCTTTCTGTGCTGATGGCGTCTTTTGTCTGAGATGTTTGTCTGCGCTCAGGCTTTCTGTTAACAAACATGTCACCTCTGCATACTAATTCTCTGTAAGAAATCTTCTCTTCATCGTCAGTGAACAGTGTATCCAAGCCTGCTCCTGGATTCCACGCTTTATTTATTTATTTATTTATTTATTGTTTCCTTCCGTGAAAACTCGACATAAATCGTTTCCCATTTTTCCTGCCTTTTTTCCTCCGTTCAGAAATCCCTTCCTGTTGTCCCTTCCATCTAAAAGTATATTTTTACTCAATAATTTATTCACTGCCGATTGATGTATGTAGCAGATTTAACCATCAGTCTTTCTAATATCACTCAGCGGAATTTCCATCTTCCAAAAAGATGTGACATTATTTTGGAAGTCTGCAATAAATATTGCTCGCCTGATTTTTGACCTCAGAAAATCAATTGTTAGTTTTATTATGAAGCATGTTGGTAATTTTTAAATTATGGTCACAGTTGAAGGTATGGTTTGATTGGATTTAAGGTAGAACAGCTGGACACTGGTACTGGTCTGTTGTGGTGAGCATAAAGGCACAGCTATTGGTTTAAATGGCTGACCTGCATTCCTACTTTGACATATGGCAGCGAGGTCGTGACTAAAAGGTTACCTGATACATGCAGCAGGAAATAGCTTCTCCAGAAGTCTGGAGATGGCTCGAGGGAGCTGATATTCAGAGCAAATGGTTTAAGCAACCTGTAGGAGATCCTGAAGCAGACCTCGCATACTCTGGAGAGTTTATGTCCGCTGGCTGGTTTGGGAGCATCTCTTTATCTCAGTGAAGAGACCTGTAGATATCATGGCCAAGAAATTCAGTTTTCTTTCTGTTTTTCTTTCATTGTTTATTTAATTTTTTATACAGCATATTATTGGAACTGGTCTCTTTTAAAATGTGTACCCCTTGTGTTTACATACTCAGTGGCAGTTACCAGGTGACGTCAGTGATCCTGTGTTGTTTTCCCTGCAGGTGGAGCTCAGAAGAATGGGAGCACTGTACCAAAACCTGCGGCAGCCTAGGCTTTCAGATCCGAACCGTTCGCTGCGTACAGTTCCTGCATGATGGCACGAACCGCTCCATCCACAGCAAATACTGCAGCGGCGAGAAGCCCGAGAGTCGAAGGCCCTGTAACAAAGTACCGTGTCCTGCCCAGTGGAGGACCGGAGCCTGGTCAGAGGTATCCACTGAATGTATTTGTTCTTCGGGGCGGGGGCCATATTTGTCGTATTTTCATGTTTCAGATCTTTTTAAAAAATATATTATTAAAGAAAGGTAATGCAAAAACATACAAAATGCAGTCTTTAAATATTCATTTTATTTATTAAAATAAAAAAACAAAACAAAAAATCCAAACCTACCTGAACCTGTGTGAAAGTAATTGCCTCCATTTTTGGAAAGTGGAGTTCACGTTCACTCACCGCTCCCAGACCTGCAGTCTGACAAAGTGCAGCAAACTAAACACCACATCATTCCACGACATAAAGAAACAGCTGAGAAACTAACTCACTGACATCTGTCACTTTAGAAAGGGTTACAAAGACCAATGCTGACCAAAAAGAATCATCTGCCACAAAACATCTGGATCATCCCCGAGACTTTTGGGAACTGACAAGACAAAAGCAGAACTGTCTGGAAGGCTTGAGTCCCGTTACATCTGGCTTCAAGCTAACAGTATTTTATTAAAAAAAACCCCCATCAGAGGTGGTGGTGGTGCGATGGTATGACCTTAAACAGGCCGTTCATGTTTGCAATCCCTCTAGGAAAGAAGTGAGGCCTAAATTCCCTCCACAGTGACATGAAACACTCGTTCCCATTTATTTGTTTGATTGCACTTTCTGCTGCCAAGTGTGGCACAACCAGTTATTAGGTTTATAGGACTGCTACTTTGTCACTTTGGGGGAGGTAACTTTGGATGATCTGAAACATGTTAAATATGCAAAAAAATGAAGAAATTACTAAGGTGGCAAATATTTTTCACGGCACTGGGTATGAGCTTGAAAAAGCCATTTTCTTTTGAGTCGCAGATCAAAGAATCGCAGCTGAAAGAGTCATTTATATTTGCTGTTCGTCTTTGATGTGAGGGTGAAGAATTTGGTCCCAGACTTTTGTGACTGATTTCATTTTTAATGTAACGTTGTTTCCCATTACCGAATGGCACCTAAGCTGATATAGCAGGGGTTCCTGATCCCGAGAGGATAATGTACAAAGAATCAGGCATCTGTAATATTTCATTTAGAGCTGTGTCGCATCTCATCTGGAAACATGCCAGTTTTACAGCCTGCACTTCCTCCAAATGAGACCTTTAAAAAAACCACATCAAAGAATCCAATAAATCAGACGTCCGGCTGAGTGGCGCGATGCAAATAAGAGCTAATAAGATGTGTGTCTTTGTGTTAGTTGTTCATTTGTGTGGGTGGGGTTTTTGTAACATGATTGGGCTACAGCTTCTGATAAGCAATACATATATATATAAATAGTATATGTACAGTTAAGCTGTGAGTGAGAGTAGTGGTGCAGTTTCTTTAATTATTTGTTGGTAAATTAAAGATGTTTGTAAATCATAAAAACATGTTTTTTTTACTTCTAGGGTGATGGAATATGTTCGGACAACATCTCATGAAATTAACCACTTACAGTGTTCATTAAAATACCAAAACTCAAACTTTTTAGTCGCAGTTTTCCGTGTTTTCATGCACGAGTTTTCAAGTTTGCTGACATTTACATTCACACTCACAGGAGATCTCAGTCTAAAAGACGAGACAAAGATCCACCAAATAATTAATGGTGTGTTTGCTGCTTCACCAGTTCTCACATTATTAATTGCAGTTTAATTTGAGGTTTTGATGTCGTCTTTCTAACCGATCACAACTGAAGGGAAACGTTTATTTCTGGTCTCAGTGGCCAAACTTAAAGGTTGGGTTAAAAGCCATGTGTCACACACGGGGCCACAGGTGATGTGACTGATTGCTTAAATATTGCAGTCTTGCAGGTTTATCAATAAATTATTCAAAATGTTGTAACAGAAGGAGCCCAAATAATAAAGAAGAAAGGGGATCTCTCCACCTGGGCCTGCTGAGATTTCAGATGCTGTTTGGCTTCATTTGAGGGCTTTAAGTTTGTTAATTCACCAGACTCCCTGGGTACAGTTAGTCAGGCACAAAATAAAGATGTCACTGAAGCGAAGGGCAAAGTGAGACTCCATTAATCTAGCAGACAAAATACTTTAGTTGTGTGATGTATTCCCAGGATAGTTTTCTGACATATAAAACTCTGAGGAAAGTAAGAAGTGTTGTTTCTTTTTGAACATTAAACCTGAAGCGGATTTTCAGCTCACTTTTCTTATCTTTTCAAACTCTTGCGCAGTGTTCTGTGACGTGTGGAGAGGGGATAGAAAGGCGTTTGATCACCTGCCGGATTGGAGATCAGTGTAATGGAGAAAAGCCCGAAAACGTGAGGCCATGCAAACCTGGACCCTGCCACGGTAAGAATGTCTGATGGTGCATTCCTCGTAGCAAACATGCAGTGTCGTCTTTTAATTTACTCTGTTAACATTTCAGCACATTGTACTTCCCTCCACATAATCAGTAATTCCAACACGCCAGTCTTTCGGTCCAGCAGGTCCTCTAGACAAAATACATAATGCATGTCATTTATTCTTACTCTTTGAAAACCTTCATTTTAGCAGATTACATGTCCTTGATAAAAAAATAAAAAATCTTGCATTTTCCCCTGACCTCACAGCCAGCCAATGGTTTCCATTTATTTTTAAATGAAAAGGGAAATCAATCAGCAGCCCCTCGAAACATACTCAGGTCTTTTTAATTCAACACAGTGAACATCAAGCCTGCAATAATTCATTAGAAAGTACCAACATTGTTCACTGGTGAGTGCAATTCATGGCCAGGCAGACGGAAGCATCTCTGCTGACATCACAACAACAGTAAAACTTCATTTAAGCATTTCCCGTGATTGATTTAGACTTTGAGTTTTGTCAAGCTTGGAAAATGAAATCAGTCACTGCTTGAAGGAAGAAAAATGTGTTCAGATGTTAACAGTACGTCCTTTTATTGCTTTTATTGACTGAAACATGCCGTCCTGTCACGCTTTCATTTAAAGTAATTTCCTTTAGTCATTTAAAGCCCAGACAATTACATTTGTGAAGAAATAACAGATTATTACTCTGCTGTGACGACATTTCGAAGTGTCCAGGGTCTGTATGAAATTGCTTCACCCCACAAACTCTGCTCAGTGGTAGCACAGAGGAACTATGTTAGGCGTCAGCACCTGCACGAATGTTTGTTAGACTTTTGTTTGAAACGCATCAAGGCAAGTGAAGCCAAAGGAAACATTCCATTCTGCTCATTTATAGATCTAATGTAATAAGACATAAATATCTTTTTGTGTCTTCATTAAGTAAATTGGACAATCGCTCACTTTCTATTCTTCCTTGGAGTTGGACTTCTGCTGGGGTGAAACTTTGTAGAGCTTACGATGTCATGTGCATAAATGGCCGACATTGTTTCAAGCATTCATGCTCCTAAGTGCATTATGTGTTAATTAGCTTGTGCTCATGTCCCAGTGATTTACATGCAGTTCCAGACACAACAGAGACAAACGTAAAACTGGGACTTTCCGTCGTGGGTGTCCCCCTCATTGGTTTGGTCATTTTGATATTTGGAGGTCCTTAAATTGATGTTGTTATTATTGCTTGTTATATTTAGGCAATGATTTATATTCTCTCACCAATGAACTGAAAAAAGTAGCCAGAAATGCATGGGAGGAATCAACAGTAATGAACAGGACAGTCACAACAGATGGGGCTGCGACGGTACGACGTTAAGCTACGTTTTCCGGGACATAACGTTGGTGTAGCACGAAAAACTCCTATAAGGAGATGAGATTGGAAGTGAAAGGTGCAGAGGTGTCTTAATCTACAAATAGAAACATACAAAGGTTAATGACAAAGTCTGCTGCTGTTGGTTGTTTTAAAACATGCCATGAGCACACCTTTCTGTCACACAAACTTAGAAGAAACCTTTTAGAGATTCTTTGTTCATTAATCTGCAATGAGACAAGATGTGAAGGAAGTTTACTGATCTTTGCAGGATTGTTGGCAAAGCTTTTAAAAAGAAGAATCTGAGGTTAACATACAAAAACCTGCAGAAACCTCTACAACGAAATAAAAACCATGTTGTGTGTCCAGTATAGAAAAACCCTCAAAGGCTGTGACGTTATCTGTATTTTGGCAGATCTCAGTTTTTAAAAGAACTGAATGTTCCACACAAGATATCTAGGGTAGCGTTTAGCGAACAGATGGGACAAAAGTGTAACTCTTAAGCTACAATGCGCACCAAAGCATGCAGGGTCTGGGTGACTTGTATTCAATAAAAATTGCAAAAAAACCCAAACAAACTCAAGGCAGGAGGCTGGCTTTGCATTTAGGAGACGAAACATCGTGTTAAAGTCAGGACGATTGAGATGCTGTGACATGATTTGAAGGGGGCTGTCCAGTGATGCAGATGAAACAGTTTGGTATCTATGAAAAGCCAACATAGGTTGCTGCTGCTGAAGGACGTGACAGGTTACTAAAGTCAAGAGTTTACCTATTTGTACAGCTGTGACTGGACGTGATCACAAACATGAAATTCACAGATTGTGTGTCACTATTCTAGGACAACGTGCAGTGGAAAAAAAATGAGACAAAAACCCCAAAAGCATTGTGTTTGTTTACAACAGTGATGAAAATCAGCAAAACAGGAGTCCATACAGAATCCTGCCGAATCCAAACCTTTTCATGTAACTTATTCTCATTTTAATAACCCACGCCAAGCCTCTATGTGGCCTTTCCTACACAGCACACAGATTTTTAAATGAGCGTATTTTATTGATTGTGTCAGTGGAAGTGCATGTCATTTGTAAATGTCGCTGCATGCTCTTTATGCGAAACATAAATGCCAAGTCAGTCTTTAAGTTACAGGGATAAATCTCAATAAAAGTAATCATAATAATAATAATAATAATGATGCAGCACACTCATAAGTCGGCAAGAGCACATTACGCTCTCTGCAGGTAGCATTCCAGCTATTATATATGCATGTACTCATTTTATCTGTGCATGCTGTGGACGAGTTTATGTATGACATCGTCCCCTACTCAAAAAGAAAAAGAAGAAGAACGAACAAGACGTCTGTGGTTTGTTTGGCGATTAAAGAGGGCTGACACTGATTATTACCTTTACTTTAAATCTTTACCATGTTGCCGTGCATATGTATTTATAATTTTAGCAGACATAATTGTACTTATTTTGCATTTTTGTGTTAAAGGGCAGCAATTGAATGCCAAAATATTAAACAAGGTAAAAGATCTTTCTTATTGGACCTGAGACATTTTCATGCATATGCTTAGAAGAGTCTTTGAGGTCTCTGAAAGTCATTTTAGGACAGATGTAAGTCTTGTTAAGCAACACTCAGCAGTTATTATTTGTTAGAGAAACAAAAGCAGAGTGTGAGTTGCATAAAGTTCTGGTGCCTGAAAGCATGAGGGGGATGAACTGGAGCCAACACAAAACACGCTTGGAATTGGTTTGTACAGTCGTAAAGGGAACTGGGTCACATCTCCTGTCTAGGCGGAACAAAATGAGCATCGTTATGCTGAATGTACTGTTAAAATGTGCACAAACACTTTCTTTGCTGTCAGTCTCTAATTAAAAGCAATGCCTCTGTGCTTTGTAAGGCATCCCTTTCTGCTTTTTTGATCTCTTTCCAAGGCCATTTAAACTTTTCAGAGTTTTGACTCTGCAGCGAGCTTACACTGTATGCTCTTTGACTTACAGATGAGCCGTGTAATGGGGACAAATCCATCTTCTGCCAAATGGAGGTATTAGCGAGATACTGCTCTATTCCAGGCTACAACAAGCTGTGCTGCGACTCCTGCAGTAAGCGCACCGGAGCCCTGTCTATGTTCTCGGAGGCGGCCGAGACCGAGGAAAACGTTCGCTTCGGATCAGCCTCGCAGCTCCTCGAGACATTAACGGCCGCAGTAGCGGCCAATGGCACTCGCGGTGGGAAACAAGGCACGGGCAAAGGATCCGCCACATCGGGCGGTGCAGCAAAACACATCACCACGCCTGCTCCAGTTAAGAAAATCCCATCAAAGATCACTACAGCACCGAGGCGGGTTCCACGACATGCAGACCTCACTGGCAGGAAGCTGTCGACCCAGGCTGGTCCTACTCAGGGTCAAAGGTCAAGCAGTTTGATGGACAGTTGGCAGCCTGTGGCATATTCTGAAGTGGAGCGATGAAAGTCACAGCTTTTCCCTTTAGGACTCGTAATGTACAGTAGATAATCCAGCTTCATCCTGAGTCTTCTCACACCAGAAAACACTACAGAGAGAGAAAGAAAAGTGCTGGTTCACTTTGTAAGAATTTGACCCCGATACGGACTCTAGATATCTCTTTAACCACCTGCAGTGAGCTTCCAGATTACTGAGGCTGAAACAGCCGTGCTACTTTGCCCTCATACTTCTATATTAATATGAAACAAATATGAAATCATTTCAAGGTGTAGGTGCATGTGAGCCACAGGGAGTTTTCTTCCGTGTCAAATGAAAAGCTAAATGAAGTTCATAGTGAATAGTTTCAGGGATACAAAACAGCCAAAGGACAGTTCAGTATTCAAAAGATGTTTGTTGCTCTGACTCATATATTCCCGATGTCTGACATTTATTTCATTTTATCACCTTGTTCACTTGTTCAGGCAAATATTTCTCTAATGTCACCTGCACAGTGAAAACTGAGAGAACAGGTGGAGGAACATGTCTGCATTCCCCCTCCGGCCTGAGCTGTCGCCTGGTCTCGTTACTGAATAAACCAGGCCCCTGTTGCCTGCAGAGCAGCTATGCTGCTGCAGATATCCAGAGAGAAAATGTCAGCAGGTGCAGAGACCAGAGCTAATTCAGCTGTGTAGATTTAGTAGAACTCATAGAGTATGGAAATAGATGCAAGAATTGGTTTAAATGCCTCTTGTATTTCAGTTCATTTGAAAAGTGACTCCACTAAAGGCCATGTTTGCCACATTGGTTCTTTTTGGATAAATCTCAGCTTTACGATGCGTTTTAATTGATTGCATCCATATCCTATCCCTACATTGTGACCTTTGAGGTAGATGTCAGAGTTCGGTATCATTTTAAAATTAAAAATAATCAAAGCCAGAACATCTGATACAGCTGAGAATTCCCACTACTTGAATGTTACAAACTGCCAGTTTTCTTGCCAGAAATCTAACTCTAAGCTCGACTTACAGAAAGTTCAGCTGTCAAAGTATTCAGTGAAAAATGATTTACCGTACTTTAAGTGAACATGTGAATACCAGAGATAAATTTCCCCAACACACTATTTATAAAGCTTCCTGTAAATGCTGTACATGAAAATATCAGTATTATTTTAAGAAAGTGGGATGCTTTCAAATACATTTTTAACCAGTTCTACCAGATGTTGGTGCCAGTGTTTACCCTTCCAGGGACGGTGCTGTTCACATGGGTAGAAAGGGATTATTGACTGATTATTGATATAGCTTTCCTTTCAGAATGCCATGAACTTAAAGAAAAGTCAAAGTGCAGAGAGATGAGCTGTTTGATACCCTTCTGATATTTGCATTGTAGGAGCAGTTAAGTTAGTTTTTCATAAACACTGAAAACATGGGAAAAAGCTAACCGGCTCTGTCCAAAGAAAACACCACCTATCAGCACCGATGAAGTATTCATCCTGTTTCTGTGTTTAGTTTCTCAAGTACAGAAACAACTTTGTTACCTTTAGACAGAGCTTACTTTTTGCTACCAGTCACTAAGCTGCACCAAGCTGGCTGCTTTTCATATTTAGCTTTGTTCCATGTTTTTTCTCTTCTTCTCAGAAATACTTAAGGGCAAAGAAGGAACTAACTAAAGAGCATGCGCCGCTCAGCGTTGTATGTCATATAAAGTAGACCATACAGCACTCAGGTCAAAGGACCAAAATCATTCATAATACATGTAAAATGTGTTTTTACTTTAGCCTCACTTTTACGGTGACTTTTTGTTAACCCACTCGCCTCTTTAATAGGTACACCTGTGAAAAGAAATGCAATCCGATATCAGCACACCGCCATAAATCCTTGTCCTATGAAGCTTTCTGTTTGTGTTTGTTATTGAGGTCGTAGAGGGCAGTGATGTGGGAGGGAAGGGAGGCAGTTTATGTAGCCTACACATCCTCGCTGCCTGAAACCTCCATAATCAGGTAAAATTATAAAAACCTTTGGGGAATGTCAGCAAAGAGTGAAAATCTAAATGATGAATTGTTAGCAGAACTGCTGCGTTAGATTGCATTTACATTCACAGGTGAGCCTAATAACTAAAGCTGCATTAGTTGACTTTTGACCACTAGGGACCAGACAGACAAAAACAAATACAGCAATGCAGACATTATCTTTAACTTTTAGACACATTACATAGTGAATTCTGCCCGTGCAATGAAGTCCAACTTATTTTAGCTCAGGAGTCCCCGCCATCTCTCACTTTCTTCACCACCCAGCTGTTTGTTCCAGCTGTGCTTTTAGCTTTTTCACGAAGAGCTAAAACAATGTAGTCTGTGAGTACTGAGCTTGGAAAATTGATCAACCCTTTCACAGTCTGCCAATATAGAGCCATGTCATTCAGTTTTAATATAAAAATTGCTTAATGGCCCTTGGAGCTCGTTACATCCTTTCATGATTAGCCTGAACAAGGTTCTCTGGTACGTTTTATGTTTGCAGGAACAAAGCTTTGTTGTAAGGACAATAAGCTGGAATTTAGAAAAAAGACTCTTACTGTATGTGGAACATATTTTTTTCCAAAGTATTCTCTAAATGGCTTTTTTATTAAGGTGGAAAAAGGTTTTGGAGACAGAAAGCTATTTATTTAAAAGAGGATTTCCTTGCAACCACCATGCATCTGACTGCAATAGCAAAAGGCACAGATTTGTGTTTTCAGCAAAGAAATAGCTTGCAACTATCCACACTCAGTCCTGTGTGCCAATGTATAGAACATGTATATAGCATTGAGTGCATAAATATTTATTGAAAGTTAAAGGGTTCTGCTTTGTTGTCACAGCGAGTGCAGCAGCCGGCCGATAAGCTGCATTGGATAAACCATTGAAAACTGATCACCTCTTTCTCCGGTCATATTTTCGCATTGGAAGCAGATGTGTGCTTTTTAACAAACACAGTAGACTAGAAATGACATTGTTTTTTGCAAACAATTAGATGTAAATATACATGCTCAATTTTGAGATGTTTTATTTGTCAGAAAGCTGTTTTTTCACAGCTGTTTTGTAGAAGTCTTTATCCAAGTCGTTGCAACACAGCAGCGTGAACTGACCAGACAGATGCTTTATTTTAACCAATAAAACATGAATAGCGTAGTACCAGTAAAGCTGTTTTATGCTGTTTGTAGTTGGCAGTATTTTCATTTTTCTCCCCAGTTCTTTTCACATCATTTACTTGCTGCCTATAAACACTGCTGCTAACGCTATAGAGAGCTTGTAATGATAAATAGGGTAGCCGTAGATGTTACTTTGACAATCCCTGAGCCTCAGACAGCTGTTATTGCATAGGATTTTCCATGTACTGTATCAATACCCCTGTGCTGTCCATGCATTGAAGTATTGGATTGTCATGAACGCAAGTCACTCTCTGTTCTATTTGCTTTACTATGTATTTGCGTAGATTGAAGTGTACACTACTGATGCTGTTTGTTGTAATGGGGAGCACATAGCAATAAAAGATATAATTATCTAGTCTGTGTTCTTGCCTTCGGCTCTTTCCACCATTGCTTTTTCTTCTGGGAAGTGAAGTGATGCAGAAAAAAGAGATATTCCTGGTATGTAGTAATAACAGTAATGTGAAATAAGCCCAGAGCTCCTGCAGTCTGTATAACATCCTGTCTATCTTTGGATCCACGTTTCTGAAAAAGAAAGCAGTTGTTCAGAACGCGACATACACACAAAACCCCCCGAAAGCATTGTTAAGGTTCAGAATATAGGGAAGTAAATACAGGCGGAATGCAAGTAACCACACTGGTCCAAAAGGTAAAGACGATGATTTTTAATGAAGAGACACGCGTAGGAGAATGAGCTGACTCCGTAAGCAGACAGCCCCACAATCTCATCCTCCTAACATCAAACTACAGTTTTATATGCATCAGAGTATATTTTGTGACGCCCCCTCATTGCGTCAGTACATCAGCTTCAAAACCACAAATGTTCTATTTAACAACTTGAGACACAATTAAAAGAACACTGGCTTCCATCTTCTCCCCGGTGGTTTTCCCCGCAAGCCCGCTCAGCTCTCGCCTCGTGCACCTGCTTCTTCATCAAACAGTCACGTACACCAACATAAAACTGCAACCCTAGCAACACCTGCTTAACTTTCACCTACAAGTGAACCCTCTAAGTGTGTGTGTGTGTGTGTGTGTGTGGTTACAATCGCACCCCATTTCACCTCGCCAACTAGCTCCTGGCCTCTCCCCAGACAGAGAGACAGAAGCCGCTCTCGTGTATGTAATAACCGAACCGAAACTATGTATGTGTACTCTGCTGAATAAATGTTTTCATCAAGAACCTCTACTAAAAGCTTAATCAAAAGATATAAAAGTATAAAAGATAATAGCATCATCGAAACTGCTCCTCAGACTAACTTTCACTCAGACTCTAGTTTCGGTTTCACTTCCTGCAAATCATGTAACTTCAAAAACATGTAACTTCCTGTCTTATTTTGGCACAGAGTTACTCTTTCACACTGCAGTCTGCATATAAACATTTAAGATTATAAATCCAACTCAACAGTTTAAAGTGGTTATAACTGCACCTGTAATAAAACTTAATTGGGTGCCAATATGTTTAAACATCTAAATGCAATATCACTATTAATAAATGCGTCAATGCAAATGCTTGTTATATGATTATGATGCAATAGCAATAACAAAATAATAAAAATAGAATTAATAAAATGAAATAATAAAAATGGCAGAAAAATAACACCTCAATTCCTCACAGCATATTCAGAGATTTTGGTCATCATGCTTAATTTCTTTTATTAACTAAAAGACCAATCACGTGTCAGCAATGGGTTCCCTGCTTTTGGCTTTTTTAATGAAATCCAGCTAAGAGACATTATATCACTTTTCCTTTTCACATACAACGACACTCGAGCCATTTTCCTGCACTCCAAAGTCTTCGTCTCCTTCAAATTAAAAGCCAACCAATTACTTATTGATCACAGCTTCCTGCCTTTTGCTTGTATCACAATTAAGCGATTGTTTAATGTTTTGAGTTATTTGCAGTTGCTGGCAGAAGACTGATAGATGTACAGTATTCATAATAATACAATAATACTGTCACGTCCGGTGTGGCAGACGTGTGGAGAAGTAGGGAGGACCCAAGATGCAGCAGCTCTGGTGCAGGTGAGTTTATTTAACAGAAGGAAATACAAACAGCAGTGGCGAGGGTGAACTAGAAACTAAGAAAACCTAAACTGGAAAAACTAACAGAAACTAACCGTAAACAGATATGCAGGGAGGCACAGGAAATCCATAGGAAGCCGGGAGACGTGGGGAGACCGAGGGAAACAAGACAGACGAACCAGCAACGAGGACGAGGTAACACACACTATAAATACACACGCCAGGAATCAGGGGAAGGGAAACAGGAGGGAACACACCTGGAAGACATCACAACTGACGAGGCAGGGGAAAACGTAAACAGAACACACTGACATAAGACACAGACCTTCACAATAAAACAGGAACTACACATACAAGGACACACACGGGCCGAACAGAGTAAACACTAAACAGAGGAAGAACAGAACCAAAATCACACTAAATAGAAAAACACAAAACGCTGGGTCAAACGGACCCAGGATCATGACAAATACAGTATTATTTCTTTTACATGTACAGTATGAGGGGAGCTTTGGAGGCAGTAAGCTTAATTTATCATAAAGAAGAGAGGAAAAAGAATTTCCTGGTTTTAAAAATCAAAATAAAGGTTAGAGATCCCTCAAAGTGTCTCTTTTGTTCTTTGTTATCTCGTCTAAACAGATATTTTTTAAAGCTTGGAAACACTGTTTATGCATGCTTAAAAAAATACACTCATTATTGCATTCTGTTGTTCTGCTCACAAGTTCTTGTATGGTGTTTTGGTCCATGACTTTCTTTGGGGATATTCTGTCTTGTGTTTATTTCCACAGTCTCTCCTTGTTTTGTTTTTTTCCTGTATGTCAGTTTTGGTCCTCCTCGTCTGAACCCATTTTATTTCATTGATAGCTTTTTCCAGGGGAATCACCTGCTCTCAGACTAATAAAGGCGCTAACTGGGACCAAAAAGTGATGTCACAAAAAAAACTTGTACTTTTATTTCCACAAAACAATCCTTTTGCATAAATGTTTGAGCACAAACCACTCTGACAAAGACTTTGCCTGTGTCCAAATAGCATCTCATTAATTAACTGACATTGCTTTTTACAGCATGCTCTCATACAGCATTCTCTCTTGCTCTTGATGAAGGCGGTCGCACTTTTCTCCTCTCCTCCTCCTCCTCTCCCTTAGCTCCCCTGCTTAGCCTCTTGTGTCCTTGTCTAGTCTCGTGTTTTTTGTATTACTTTTCCCTGGAACACTCTCTCACAGTCTGTTCTCTAAAACCTAAAAGAGAATTATGGATTTGATCAACTGGTCCCTGAATGCAATTGACACCCTTTTCTCAACGAGAAGTCTGGGCTCGGGTGAGCCTGAGTGCTGAAGATATCTACCTATTCGGAACCATGATAACAGGGTTCTTGCTGATCGGAGCTGGCTTGGCCCTGACTTATCGAAGAATTAAGGAAGCGGAACCGGCTGTTCAAACCCCCACAAGGCTGCCCGCTGGGATTGAAACGATGGGACGAGGCGTGAGTTTCTCAAAATGGGCTCATTGAGTGCAGCACGGATAAGATCTTGGAGAACCGCACGGCTGCCGTGAATACTCAGAATAAGACCTCTGAGTGCAAACTGGATCACATCTTGGAGAAGCTCACTGCGGTTGTGAGTTCTCACAATCGGCTCTTTGAGCACAAGAATGACAACATCACGGAGCGTAAGTTTGATAACATCATGGAGAAGCTCACGGCTCTCCAACAGGAGATTGAGAGACCAGTGTCGGACTGTTAGAACAGCTTTGAAATTCTCATGAGTTGTTCGCACTAAAGTAAAAACCACCATCACTTCATGCGGATACCCCTTCGGCGCCAGCTGCAGTCTCAAGGCTGGAGCTGAACAACAACACCCTGATAACGACTGTGTTGAGACTGTTCTTCCCATTCTATGCAAGGCCACCTGGGTTGGCTGGAAGACTGTTTACTTAGCCTGGCAGGGCGAAGGACACTGTCTCAGCTGAACTCTGGACACATACACACACACGCACACAGACATATATACACATGCAGATATACACTCATCCCCCCTCCAAACGCCTTCGACGCTTATTCCCTTCCGATGCTGACGGTGGATCAAGGAGACCAGCGCATAGGCTGCAGGCCCGGATGTACTGTCTACACTGGCTGTCTCTCACCCTTTACCCACCCCTGTTGCTTGTCATTTGTTTCTTTGGTGTATTAAGAGTTTTTTCATGTGCTATGTGCAGAGGTGTTTTTTTTTCTGTTCTCAAACTGATCTCCCTATTGGAGCTCAGTCTGGGGGGAGTTATTTTTTTCTCCTTATCTTTCCTCATGTTGTTCCTTTTCCATGTATACCTCTCTGACCTGTCTTCCCCATGTGATGTTTTTGTGTAATGTATGTATGGTCGGAAGGGTAAGACGGCGCTGGCACGGCTGGCAGCCTTAACCCAATTTCCCTCGGGATGAATAAAGTACAATCAATCAATCAATCAATCAACTCAATGGGGATGTGGTGTACAACACTAGAGGCCAACTCCAAGCCCATAGCACAAGTCACCATCAAGTGCGGGATCTACCAAGGAGATGCTCTGTCCTCACTGCTGTTCTGCATAGGCCTGAACCCCCTCAGTGAGATCATTAACAAGACTGGCTACGGATACCGACTATGGAACGGAGCGGTTGTCAGCCACCTCCTGTACATGGATGACATCAAGCTGTATGCCAAGAGTGAACGAGACATCGATTCACTGATCCACACTATCAGGCTATACAGCAATGACATTGGAATGTCGTTCGGACTGGAGAAGTGCAGTCGGATGGTAACAAAGAGAGGGAAGGTAGTCAGAACTGAGGGGATCGAGCTACCAGAAGGCAACATTGCAGACATAGAGGACAGTTACAAGTACCTGGGGATCCCGCAGGCGAATGGGAACCATGAAGAGGCAGCTAGGAAAGCTGCAACCACCAAGTACCTGCAGAGGGTCAAGCAAGTCCTGAGGAGTCAGCTGAACGGTAAGAACAAGATCCGGGCCATCAACACCTACGCCCTGCCCGTGATCAGGTACCCTGCTGGGGTAATAGGCTGGCCAAAGGAGGAGATAGAAGCCACTGACATAAAGACAAGAAAGCTCCTTACCATGCATGGAGGGTTTCACCCCAAGTCCAGCACCCTGAGGCTGTACGCTAAGCGGAAGGAAGGGGGCCGGGGACTGGTGAGTGTCAGCACCACAGTCCAGGATGAGACAACAAACATCCAAGAATACATCAGAAAGATGCCCCTAACTGACCGAGTGCTCAGTGAATACCTCAGGCAGCAGAAACCCAAGAAAGAGGAGGAAGGCGAGGAACCATCATGGAAGGACAGGCCCCTGCACGGTATGTACCACCGGCAGATAGAGGAGGTGGCTGATATCCAGAAATCCTACCAGGGGCTGGACAAAGCTGGACTGAAAGACAGCACAGAGGCACTAATCATGGCAGCACAAGAACAAGCTCTGAGTACAAGATCCATAGAGGCTGGGGTCTATCACACCAGGCAAGACCCCAGGTGCAGGCTGTGTAAAGATGCCCCAGAGACAATCCAGCACATAACAGCAGGGTGCAAGATGCTAGCAGGCAAGGCATACATGGAGCGCCATAACCAAGTGGCCGGCATAGTGTACAGGAACATCTGTGCCGAGTATAACCTGGAAGTCCCGAGGTCAAAATGGGAGATGCCCCCAAGGGTGGTGGAGAATGACCGAGCTAAGATCCTGTGGGACTTCCAGATACAGACGGACAAAATGGTGGTGGCTAACCAACCGGACATAGTGGTGGTAGACAAACAGAAGAAGACGGCCGTAGTGATCGATGTAGCGGTTCCGAATGACAGCAATATCAGGAAGAAGGAACACGAGAAGCTGGAGAAATACCAAGGGCTCAGAGAAGAGCTCGAGAGGATGTGGAGGGTGAAGGTAACGGTGGTCCCCGTGGTAATCGGAGCACTAGGTGCGGTGACTCCCAAGCTAGGCGAGTGGCTCCAGCAGATCCCGGGAACAACATCGGAGATCTCTGTGCAGAAGAGCGCAGTCCTGGGAACAGCTAAGATACTGCGCAGGACCCTCAAGCTCCCAGGCCTCTGGTAGAGGACCCGAGCTTGAAGGATAAACCGCCCGCAGGGGCGTGCTGGGTGTTTTGTTTTTTTTATGTGTATATATATGTGTGTGTGTGTGTGTGTGTGTGTGTGTGTGTGTGTGTAGATTCAACATACGATTAAATAAACCACAGTTCATTTGTTCATTTGTACTGTATTCAAAATACTTTGTTTTTGGAAAATATTGCTTTTTTGCTATGAACAGGCAAAATTGAATGACTAAATGGCTTTTAGAATTACCTTTTGCTGCAATAACCTAACTTTGTGGGAGAATTTTGGCATTGCTTCTGTTCACTGAAGCATTCATTCATGCATGCAGCATTCACTGCTCTCTGAAGGTCATCTAAAGCATTTCATTTAGGTTGAGGTCTGGACTTTGGTTCATTTTTCAGCCATTCTGATGTAGATTTGTTGTTAGGATCGTTGTCCTGTTGTATGACCCAGTTTTGCTCAAGCTTTAGCTGTTGGGACAGTTTTTCTCTAGAATTCTTTGGTATTCAGAGAGGTGCATGGTCGACACAACGACTGCAAGGTGCCCAGCTCCTGTGGCCCAAATCACCACCTCCCACCTTTCTGCTGATAGCTGGTAGGAGGTGTTTTTGCTGATGTGCTGCGTCTGGTTTTTGCTGAATATGGTGCAGTGTTGCTGTTCTTTTTAGAGAGAGGAAAGTTTCTTCAGACAACTGTTTCCTGGGGAGATACTGGCCTTGTGTTAACACACACCTGAATGTTCTAGGTGCAGAGCTGCCTCTTTCTCTCCTCGCTCAGTGTGTATGTGGGTGGGCGTCACATTAACCACCTGTTCTCCATCTTCAAGCAGTGCAATACTTAAAGCTGACTCCCATTGCTTGGTAACATATCTGAATGAGTACAGGCTGTAAACCTGCCTTGCTTTAAAACATTACCTGAAGTTCTTTGGTTCCTCCTGAGAGGCCTGTTCATTGAAACCGTCAAACTTCTCTACTGTGTGCTGCATTTGAGACATTCAGGGTAACCTTGACAGGTGGTCACACTTGCTGATGATCAATTAATCAAGAGCATGTGATTAGCAGCACCTGGCTGTTACCTTCCTAAGTCGAGTGTGCTTAATTTTTCACAGGACTGCATAGAGTTGTGTGGAAGCCTTCTTTCCTGCATATGTGTATCACAGAAAGTGCTGCAGCTTCTTTTTATTAAGACTCACTGGCTGAACGTATGAAATGAGGATATGGATGTTCAGAAGGTGGTTGTTTTTCAGGTATATTATATAAAATTGTAGTAAACAATATAAATTTGAAAATATTCAAGAGGTTACGATGTTATATTTCATGTTCTCACCACTTTCCAAATCAAACCTACACCCTTGCTGATGAACGCCCACACCCTCCTTTGTAAACCTGCTATTGTGTGGTCTTCCATGTTGTATTACATAATGCAGCAAAACATTTTTCATCCTTACACTGAATTTCCTCTTTGATTTAACAAAAATGTCCCCCCAAAATAAAAATCACTGCATACACCTTGTACCGTGTTTTCTTTAAATAAATTCTGTGCAGTAGGATTATGGTCTTGCTTATAAGTGTGACAGCAGGAACAATAGCTGCGTGTGGCTGTTTGCTTGACAGAAGCCAGTATCTCACTGGTATTAATATCCTTTGACACTTCCTAAAATTGCTTTGCTTACACGTTGGTGTAGGTAAAACCTGATCTGTTGTCCTGGCGACGAGAGTGTGGTGGGGGTTCTGTTATGAGCACTCGCCTTAAAGAAGAGGGCCACTGCAAAATCACTGCAATCACTGTGCTGAGTGACCACAATCATCCTAAGATGAAAGCTTCTTCTTGTGCTGGAAGTAGTCTCTTCCAGGATGTTAATGCCCCCATCCATAGGTCACGAGGGGTCAGCGAATGGTTTGATGAGCTGAAAATGATCGTTAACAGAGGCTTCAGCAGAGTTCCAGAAATGGAGAGAGTCAGTGCCAAGATGAAGTGAAGTTGTTCTGTTTACACCTTTCCTTTCCAAATACTAAAAAAATACAAATTCAGCTCTTTGCTCAGCACTGCAGTGCATCGTCTCTGAGAAGCTGAAGCAAAACGACTCAGATAAAAGAATTCAAGGTAAAGCAAAGTACTGCAGGTGGAGTTACCAGTGCATGTAAGCCTCTGAGCTCTACCCCACAAATACAAGAGCAGAAAGGATAGAAGATGACACAGTGCCGGCACAGCTAGGACTTCCTGCCTCTGTCACAGTGCTGCATGGCAAAATGAGAAAAAGATGGGCAGCTGGGAGGTTGAGGGGGTTGCGTGTATTAAACCAGAGAACACAAGAGCCACTCTGACTACCAGTTAATTACTCTGACATGGCACACTGAATAAAAGCATATATTCAATTAATAACAGCTTTTTTTCATGACTTTTCTCATCTAATTAATACATTTTGTGAGGAGCTTTCCACAAAAAGCAGCATAATTTCATGATTTTCATTGTGTCGCTTTTTTGTGCGAACAACAGCCAGGCAGTAGCAACTGTGCATGAGTGATGACAGTGCACGTCCTCTTGACTGACGCACTATGAACCGCTGTGGACTTGGGTGGCTGCTTTTGGCGGTGCTGCAGGAGCGTGACATGAGTCTGCTACAGAAAAGCCACCCGTGTCTGACTTCTTCTTTTCTGACATCTTGACATCACAAACTTTTCAGGCTTTATTCTCACCGGCTGTCCCTTCGACTTGTCAGCTCCATTTAACTTCAGTGAGGAGTCTGGATTATACATCTGCTGAAGAATCCTCCTTCACAATCATTGGAAAAGAAGGGACAAAAAAAAGGAAAGAGAATCGGTCATGTGGGATTTTACCTGTCATGCAGCTGCTGTAGTTTCTTGAATTTTGAAAGTATTGTGCTTTCAAGGAAATGCTTTCAGTGTTTTCTGGGTTATAAAATTATATAATAAAACATAGGAAACAGACTATTTTAGCATATTAGCCCAAATTTATCATCTTAAAAACATCCTGAGGTCAACATCCTGAAACCTTCAGTGCTTTTGTTTTCCCATATGGAAAAGAAATAGAAAAAACTTATAAAAGACTTGCATCAGATGTGGCCTGCTTTATATAGTGAATCATACAAGGCTTATGTGATTTACTCATGAAAGCGGCCACTTTCTCATTACTTTCATGTATTGTTTTAGTAAGTATCCAAAACATACAAGTTTCATTTATATAATTTTTCAAGGGATCTTATATCTGTTTTCACTCTTGTATGCTTTTCATACAAGTTTCACACAAGACAGATACAAACTTTATAAGATTTATATGTATCTTTTCCATATGGGTTTTCTCTCTTTGTTCTTTTTGTATTTGAATATATTTATTACTGGGTGATTTGTGGTTTGTGACACTGCAGTGTCCTGTAGTTCCACGTGGGACTGAGCAGATTTTTGGCACGATGATGAAAGGATGGTTTATCTTTGGCCCGAAACAACCCAACAGTCATTTTGAAATGAAATACCAGGTAAACACTGTGTTAGAACTGAAATTAGTGAATTTTCATTCACTTTGAGTAATGTGATTATTGACACCTGTGCGTATTTACTCTTTTTGTATCAACACGGCTGCTGTGAAAATGGTTTGTGATCAGATTTTGTCACAGGCCTACTGGGTAACAAATCACTGGTCTGAAATCAGATGCGCAGAGAGGAGCCGCCTCACAAAGAGAAAGACATTTGTAACAGGGGCTGTCTGTGTTGTTGCTGTAATTTCATAGATCCGGTCAGAGAACGGATAGATGGTCTTGTATTGACAATTTTTGCAGCGTGCACAGCAACAGTCCATCCCAGGGGAAGGCCACCATGTGGGCACAGCCTGAGCACTGACAGAGTCTCCCATTGTGTGTGTTTGTCTAATTGAGGGACAAGCTTGCCAAAATCTTTTGTGACACAGCTCACTTTGGAAGACATGCAAGGGGGTCTGACAAAATCTTGGCACAATAATCATCATTTTTGTGCGGTAGAACATCTGTGATTTGACCGACGGCTGATTCTTCTTTGTTTGCTGAAAGAAAAGGCTGACAGCTCTTTCTTTTTTAATTCTTTTCCCTTTTTTTGTGCTCTAAACGTGACATTCTCATACAAAGTAAAAGAGGGGGACGTTTTCCTCAGGTAAAAATGGACTGATCATGCTGGTGTGCAACCCTGATTTTTATATGGAAAGTCATTCTATTCAGAAATTAAAAATGGGACAAAGAAAAGAGCTTCTGCATAATTTGCTGTCTTTATACAAATGCCTGCAAGGAAGTCAGAGAGAATAACATTTACACAAGTATTCAGACTAAATCTGTGATGTGTTCATGCTTGGTGTGCTTACCAGACTCAGCCAAGCCTACCTCTGTGCTCCAAAAAGAGGTTTTTTTGTTGTCAGCATGTTTAAGACTCTACAGTCTACAGTCAGACCTTAACATTAAAAGAAAATATTTCATAAAAAGTCAGATGCTTTTATGTACAGTACTGTGAAAAAGCATTCACCCCCCTCCTGATCCAATTTTATAATTCAATATTTTATCAATTTTTAATATTAGACTAAGAAAACCTGAGAAAATACAAGATGGAATTTAAATTACGTTGGCAGCAATAACTATAATCAAGCATTTGTGATAAGCGGCAATGAGAATAACAATGGCTAAAATTGCTTGTGAAAAGAAATGCATGTGATAAACGTTCCAGCACATTTACATCTTTGTAGTTCTACAAAGAAAAGGGTCTCTGAGCAGCTTAATGTCTATAATAACAGATATGGGGAAACCTGATAATGTTTTGTTTCATTCAGTTTTCTTTTTAAGACCAAGTTTGTCAGAAGAAAATAACCACGCTGTTTCACTGATTAAGTAAACCACAACAACATTAATTATGACTTTTTTTTGGTGGTTCAGGGTAAATCTAAAATATCTATGACATCTGAGTCACAAATAGTCATTGCTGTAGTAGCATTTAAACAGTTACATATTTCAATATGAACAAATAACACTATAAAACAAACATGTTTAACCTTTTAACCTGTGAGCCCGAGCTTAACACTTGTTTTTGTCAGTGAGCAAATCTAATGCTGAGAGACGTCTGTGAGTGTGAGCCTGAAGTCTTAAGCCTGCCTTGACTCCACACCACTGGAACAGGAGCGTAGCTATCTCTCCAGTATGTTACTGAAGCATTGCTGTACCGCTAACAGTCCTCTGCGTCATGTAGCGTCTCTTAATGCTCTGTCATAAACCATGAGGAGCTGTGGCGCTGCGTTATGAAGCTCTACTTATTCTTGATACGTAAATGGGATTTACATTAATATAGGATACCTGCAGAAGTGGTGATAATCCTGCGACATGCTCTATGTTTGAAACACGATGCACACCAAGAGGTAAAATACTTTTTTCATTAAGCACATTTTTTATTTTTTTTATTTCACAAAGGCAGGCTGTAAAAACTGGCAGTGATTCATTCAAAAGCAAAGTTTGTAACATGTGCCATAAAGGGTACATTTAAGCAAAGGACAATGGACAGGTACTCTCCCATTTACCTGAGCACTCAAAGCACATTTTACTACAAGCCACATTCACCCATTCACACAGTGCTTTATTCTATGCCATTAACTATCGCACGCACTCTGAAGGAGGCATCTAGGTTTACCGTATTATTTCATCCAAGGACACTTCCTAATGACTGGATTGAACCGCTAACATCTGATTGGTGAACAACCTGCTCTACCAACTGAGCCCCCCCTCCTATGAAATAATCTCAAAGAACACGGATTCAGCTCAATTCAGTTCTATTTTATTTATGTGGCACCAAATCTCAACAACAGCCACAGTTATACTGTAAAGTGAAGATCCTACAATAACACAGAGAAACCGCAACAATCAGACAACCCCCTATGAGCCAGGCTTGGTAACAGTGGGAAGGAAAAACTCCCTTTTAACAGGAAGAAACATCCAGTGGAACCAGGCTCAGGGAGGGGCGAGCTGCTGGGGTGAGGGGACAAAGACACCCAGTAGAAGAGAACCAGAGATGAATGATAACTAGTGATTAAATGCAGAGAGACGTATAAACACATAGATAGTAAAGCCTGTTTGTATCCCGATGACCCGATGACCACACTTAAATTTTAAATTCTAAAAAAGTATTGATGCAAATTTTCTGCAGGGGGATTTCATAAAACATTATCTGTACAGGATCCAATTCTTCAGAAATAATTCTAATAATAACGCAACGCGACCTCAGTTGTCAAAATTAGAAAAGTATATATATATAATACTTCTCATGTTTTTAGATTCAGATTGCAACATATAAACATACATGATGCATGAATGATAAATATAACCCCCCCCCAGAAACTTAAAAATAATAATTATTAATTATAAATAATAATTATTAGAATATATATGTTAAATATTAAATATATATGTTAAAAGTTTCAAATGCTCAGCTGTTTAGCCTAGCTGGATTGTAAATGGATTAAATAAATATATAGAGCTCGATTACACAACTAATTGTTTCTGTCATTTCTATTCTAAAAATAAGAGATTTTCATGGTGGCATCCATCACTGACAGTACAACAGAGGAGTCTGTGGAGTATTTAGGCTGCCTATGGGGATCATCTTCATGCTCGCTCGTTGAGGTGTGTTTGTTGTATTCATTCATTTTTCCGGCCATTGATGCAAACGACCGCATCTCATGTTTAGCCAAAATATTTAACAGTCTTATGCAAAATATATAATTATTAGTATTATTATTGTTATTTGTGTCGAGGTGGGGCTATATTACTAATTGCGCATATTCGAGCGAGTGTCGTTGCACACCGGATGGAATTAAGAAATTTTAAGATAACGCTACTGCGCATGTCAGAGGACGACTCAAACGTTTGGCGTCTGACTGCGGATGAACGCTCGCTACTTTTGTGAGTATTGTTTATATTAATAAGTTTAGTAGCTTGAGATTCAAACGTGTAAAAGGTGAAAAAAATAAAATAGTGCAAAAACATTTCTTGATTTTCTATTTTTTTTTTTTTTAAATCTAATTTTATTTCACTAACAATCTTTTCTCATTGCTGGCTAATGTATTCTAATGTATTCTGGTTTTAATCTCCCTTAAGCTCCATTTAGGAGGGCATGTAAGGAGACTGTGCACCATAAATTAATCAATTACTTCCACAGCTGGAAATGTTTAGTTAATGACATTTAACATAATATAAAAAATGTCATAAATGCTGCTGTCTGAGTTGATTATCTCCTTCCTTTCCTGCCTATGATTTAGGAAAGATGGAGACCAGTCATGCGTTGTTCCATGACTGGTGAATACTGTCTTTGACACATGCCTACAGGCTTGCTGTGGGCAAGCTTATTCTGCTGTACCCCTAAAATGCAGCATACATTCCTGGTAAAATAGCCAACTCAGCTTAAGATGACAGAGAATTCAGTGCTTGCTCCAATAGTTTTCGACTATTCCTTGAGGGGGAAATTGTTTCACTCCTCACGGGGTTATTCATGTGTGAAATTACACAAAATTACAAGAAACAGAGTAGAAGAATACTAGAAGAGTATTATACTATTATACAAGAGTGGAGTATCGAGGCAGAGAAAGCAGATGTGGTCACACGTGGTTGTCTGGTTAGCTGGGAGGGGAGTGTAAACAAGAACTAAAGTGGCATGTGAGAGCGCCAGCGGGTATGCAGTGTGGATGTTACCCCACAGCCAAATGAAAAGCAAGTTGCTTGTCATGCATCATTTTGTTGACTTGCTGGTGAATAGCACAGGCTGTAGTTGTGTGGGTAAACCTCTTGCTTGTTAGGCCAGGAGGACTCTTGCTCCTAATAGCAGTCGCTTCAATCATGCCCCATCAAAGTTGAGATAAATGTAACTGGGCACCTGCCTACTCCTCTGTACCTGAGGTTCTGTCAGATTTCATTGGTTTTTCACAGCCTGATTGCTGCGTTGCGGTGTTTCTCTCCCCCTGTGTGCGTCCCTTAACAGTTCAGTATCTGCCTATTTTCTCTCACGGTTATATGACCAGTGCAGCACAATTTGTTGTTAATAAAAGTGACAACCCATCCGAGTCTTCCCTCGCCACTTTCAGTTTGTTCCGCTTTGCCCAAACTGCCTGACAGCCTTGATGATAACGATGGGATCCAGAGTTAAACCTGTTGCCATGTCTCTGTGAATCGTGACAGTATTACGCTCAAGTCCCCTCAATTTCTCAGAATGGCCGCAAGCTTCTCCGCTGTCAATTTATCTCACACTGTCCACGACCGGTGTGAGATAATAGAGGAGATATACAGCTTATATCTCCGTCTATCTGGACCCGCCTGTTTTCCCTCATGGCTTTGTTCCTCCCCTGAATCTCTGCATGACATCCTGTCATTTCTTTGGGTCTGTTGTTGCTGTGGTTGTGATTGGAAGGATCAAAAGACCTTTCATTTTGAGTAGACAACAGCCTGTGTTTACCACCCGCAAAATGTGATATATGGGCTGGATAGACATCATCACCTCAGCTACAAACCCAAGTGCATGGAAATAGTTGTCTTTGGCCTTTGGACAGCTTTGGTTGGAGGTAATGGTGCCTCTGTGGCCAAGATCTCCCTGTCGTCTTTCATCTGAAAAGCATTAACTGGGGCCAAGAAACCCTTACTGCTCCCCAAGAACGACAGAACACAATTATTGTCAAACCACTGGCTCAAACCCCCGAAGAATCTATTTTTTTCCAGTTTCCAAGTAACTCAAAGCCACAACATAACTCACATTATGAGACCTCAGTAAAACCCGTCGTAGCTGGTACCCCACTCGGGTACTCTGTGTTTTCTCTATTTCTCCCTCCTTTAAATGGTCTTAAAAAAGCTATGATGTGGTTTTCTTGTGGTGGTGTTTTGCACAGTGAGTGAGACACTGATCCTAACGTGGGAGCTGCTCAGAGCTGAGTTATGGCCAGAAGGTGCTCTATCGGATTTAAATCTGGTGAAGGACATGATACTTTGGCTGAAAAGTATCGCGTTTCTTCCTAATTCTTATGTTCATTTTGAACTTCACCCTGAAGTTCCCTGCATGCCTCAGTGCACCAACTGCGCCTGTGATTCACTCATTAAATAAGGAGCATTTGAGCAGATGTACCTAACAAAGTGGCTGGTGAAAACTTTTTTAGTAATGAACAAACCTCTTTTCATCAGATTTTGCTCCTGAGTTTGTACATTCATATTTTATCCTCTACTGATCATTGAAATCAAAGATAATTGAAATACTGGTTAAAAACAAGATGAGATGAGCTTAACGGTAAGAAGATGAAACAAAATGGGAGATAACTGGTTGGCACCCTGTCTGGACCCATCTGTTGGGACTGTTTGCTGCTGTGGTTATGATTGCAAAGAAAGACCTGTCGTTTTAAATAGGCAACAGCCTGTTACCCACCCACACAATGTGATGCATGGGCTTCATAGACACAAACACCTGTGCTCAGAGGTGGTTCAAGTTGGGTGCCTGGCTGCAGGGCTTGCTTCTTATGACTTTGGCATAAATGTAGATGCACGAACTATAGATTCAAATGAACAAGAACGTTAACAAAGAAACTTTTGTTTAAGGGCTGTGACATTGATCAACCCAATGATACATGTTAGCCAATATTAGCGTTTGCTACTCTATGAGCATTTATATTGATAAATGAAAACTTCAAAAGTGAAGAAGACTCTTGCCTTGTATGTTTGACCACCACAGGGAACTCTGCAGCTTCCCGTTTACTTAATTATTAATAAATCTTCAAGAAATCTGCTTGTTTTTTTATCTCCTGATTTATTTAAATCAGGAGATATTGGCATCAAAATCGTCGTTAACTGCTATATCGGCCAGTCTCTATATGTTAAACCATGATATAAAGCATTGTATAATGGTTTATAGAAAAGAAACCAGTACATTTACTGTGCACCCTAAATGTTATTGCTGCAGCATAGAAAGGTTCTTCTTTGTATTTCCTGTCTTTTCTTTTCTTTTCTTTTGTCTTCTTGTTATGTTCTCCTGTCTGTTTTGTAGTGTAGCTGTATTATTTATTACATGCTGTGTGAAACTGGTGTTGTTTGTCTTTTCTTTCTTCCAAAGTCGCATCTCAAAATGTGCTAAACTTGTCTTAGAAAAGTTTTCAACTTAAAGAAATGAGCCTGTTAGCTGTTTCCTGTCAGCACATGAAATTCCAGCTGTGTTCAGAACCCCGATTGCTAATTCTATTGTAAAGTCAGTCTGACTTTCATGGGCATGTGCCTTGAGATGGACTAGAAAACTATTTCTGTAAATGACGGGCATCGCTAATGGAACAAAGTGACAAGACAAAGAAAAGCATAAAAAAACCTCCCTCATTTTGTGACTGTGCACTTCAGCACATCAGTTTCAGTGCTGCACGTTAGCCTGACAGCTTGTTAGCCTGTTCAGTGCACTCTGCGGGCTCTCCTCATCTGACACTCGGTGAGTGTCGGGAAAATGATAATGAGGCTGTTACTGTTCTTACTGTTCGGTTTCATCTTCACAGACTCGAGCAGTCCTCAGACATCCGGTCAAGATGCTCGCGAGAGGCCGGAGAGGCTGTAGGAAGCAAATCAGAGGTATTATCATACTGTAAGTGAATAATTGGATATTGAAACCTGTATTACAGTGCACTTTAAACTCACTCTACACCTGAAAGCATGTCAGTCTACACTGAAGAAGCTTCCTTACAGGCCAGCGCATACACAACTGTGCTGCCACAGTGGAAATCTGCATTTACTTTCTATTAATTTGCTAATTTACTAATTATTTGGTACAAACCTCATAGCAAGCCACATTTTAAAAGCCAAGCTAGTGTTGTACCTGAATGATTTGACTTAAAATGTCCCTAATGTGCTCTAAAATTATTTAGTATTTAAAGCTCCTTTGAATTTAGAAAAAATTCTTTCCCTCTTAATTACAATATTTATTCATGTTTTAAAATTCAACTGTTCAGTTCAGTCAGCCAGTTTTCAATGCTGCTGTGAGTGTTATTTCTGAAAGGGTGTCAGTGTCCAAATCAGAAACATGTCAGGTGTTAATCATGTGAGTGAGAAACCAAGAGTGATTAAATGTTGTGAAAGATGGAAGAGACCTTTCGTGTTGTTGTAGATCTGTTTGGGATCCTCTGACTGCCCCTGAACCCGCTGTGCCACAGACGGCACCAAGCCACACCTGGACAAACCTTTCAGTGTGTAAGCTGTCAATTCCATGACTTAGTGCCGCGTATGCCGTGTCATGTTTTCCAAAACTAATTTCAGATTTCGACCACAGAAAAGTTTTCCATCTTGCCTCAGTCTATTTTAAACGAGCTTTGCTACAGGGAAGACTGTAGCAAAGCATTTCTGAATCATATAGCTATATACATATAGCTTCTTCTTTGATAGAGCTTTATTCTTTACCTGGGTGGTTTGGGGAAATGTGTTCAGTGATTTCTGGAAGGGTTCCTGAGCCATTCAGTGATTTTCATGACAGAACCGTGGCTGTGTGCCCCCTGAAGTCCTGAAGATTGCAGCATCCAGCACTGATTTTCAGCGTTATTGCTTGCACAGACATTTCTCCAGATTCTATAAACGATGAGATATTTAAAGAATTTGTTACAATTGTTCCACAGTTAGTAGACAGAAACTCTGCCTCTCTAAGATGCTCTTTTTTATACCCGATCCTGTTACTGACTTGCTGCCAGTTAACAAGCTATAAAATGTTGTTTCTTACCACTCGTGAAATTTGCAAATCATTGCATTCTATTTTTATATTGTTTTGAATTTTGCATGTGAGCCTGACTTTTTTGTAATGGGGGTTGTAGGTAGTAATTTTGGTCAAGTTTGCTTCGTTGGCAAAAGTTGGTCAATTACAGCAAATATGAATTTCTTAATGCATAGTTCATAAACTTACATGGAGTCTTGCAGATTTGTAAAACAAAGCACGACTAAAAAGCTTTGGCAAGATTTTTTAAGAATAATGTTACACGGTGTCCTGGAGCATAGGGACTTCATCATATCTGTTTTAGGAAGACATGAACTCTTTTATACTTCATCGTTTGTTCTATAGTTCTACAGCAGAGAGCCGTAAGTTAGTCCTTAAATGGTGCAGAACTCACAAACACATTTATTCCTCTCTTACAGTCGTTGCCAATTCACTACAAATTGGAACTCCATACATACTCCATTATGGCGGACCACATGTTTACAAAAAAAGACTTTACTATATGGAATAAGAGAGATAATCGAAGGGGGGAAACCCCAAACTCCAGTGTTTGAAGGTTAAAAACAGCAAATTCATCTGTTATTCTGTGTATCTGTAGGAAGTTAACTGCTTTTGTGCTCACTTTCCTCATTTAATGAATCATTGTTGTTTATCTCCTCATCGCTACCCAAGGAAAAAAGGTTAATGAGAGGAATTTAAAATTTGTTTAATGAGGCAGTAAAATTTTAATATTTTTCTTTCTTTTCATAAACACAAAATTAAGCGTTTATGAGAAGTGTTTGTATTTAAGTGCTCAGTTAGGTGTAGATGAGGTGAAAAACCACTTGCACATGCATACTGTGAACATTTATTACAGCCTGTTTTTTTTCTCTTTTTTTTTTTTTTAAGGCAAAAAAGGGTTGAGACGCACACAAATGTACATCTTTTTGTTAGGACAACAGTTACCAACTGTTAGGCATCTCTTATTTTGATTTGGTACTTTATAAAACTGTATTAATCGTTTTCAGATATTTTTCCTGGGTTTTAGTTAAGTTTCATTTCTAGAAAAAATGTGTGGAACGAACAAAACCTGTGTGTTTAAAGTAAGCTGATTTAATACATCACTTTGACTTCATACAATAACATGAGAAAAACCTTTCGGGTACTAAAACATTTTTTTTTTTTCTTAGGACTGAACGAACTTTCTGAGAACTAGCCCAAAAGAGAGGAAAGCAGCAGCAGTATGAATAAGTAGCTTTTATCTGAAATAAAAGCTTGCTCCTCTTTGATCTTGAAAGCATGATGGGGTCTGTAAGAGAGGATAATGGTGACTTTTTGAGCTTTCTGTATTCCTACTGAGGAGGTAATATCACCCCTGACTGAAGCCTGGTATGCACTATATGATGACACACCCTGCTAATGTGTGTCCCCTGAATGACTAAAAGGAAGCCAGAAATCTCAGGAAACTGAATTGTTGTGCTGCATATGGGGAACAATAACTACAAAGGCTCAATCATTAGCTAGATTTACTTCCTCATTATGTGATTTAGCATGGGATAAATCTGCTTGCTCCAAGCATTGTTTAATACAAATGAGGATGCAACCTTGAGTTTTTGATACTTGTTCAAAAATAAGCTGCTTTCATACCAACATGCTGATGTGTATCACAGGACGTACACTGGGAATGCCAGTTGTATTAGCATGATCAAGTGAAGTACTGAGTGCTGGTAAAAGAAATTATCCCGTCCTTACTAGAGATGGCACGATACCATTTTTTTATGTCCGATACGATACCATAAATTTGAATATCTGCCGATACTGATATGAATCCGATATAGTCTATTATATAACGAATAAAACTGTTTTTTAATGTCTTGCTGCATTTTGTACAAGGTCAGACTAAAATGTAAAAAAAACAAAACACTAAAGCTATTCTATTATACTTGTATGCAAAAATACACTGCACTCACAATATTTTTTTGCAGTTCAGCAATACTGATCTTCAACTTCAAACTTTTAGCAGAACTTTAAATCTAAGTAGTTAAAGTAATATTCAAAAAGTTATTTAAAATGCAATTTTATTCAGATTTCAAAAACTCTTTGGTTCTGAAAAAAAGAAGTGCAATATCAGCAGAAAATAATATTTATAATCAACAAGTTGTAGAATGGACCCTTTTATACTTAAAGCTTAACATAAATAGACATCCAGAGTGGAAAGCAGTGCAAATAGATGCAAACACGGCTTCATTAGACTCATCTTTTATCAAGATGGATGTCAGTGGTAACTGTTTCTATCACATTTAACCTGAGGCTAAATTTTGTGTCATTTCTATACAAAACGTAACAAAAGTATGAAAAAAGTGTTTTTCATAGAACCGAAAAACTGTTTGGTCGTGCCGGGGTGGGTATCCCGGTGGAATTCGTTTCCCCTGCGTCGGGAGCGCACACTGGGCTGTCCAAATCACGGACAAACAGTTTCCCACATTCGTGATTTTTTTTTTTTTTTTTTTTTAAGTTCACGACTAACCACTCCTGAAACTTTGGAGGTTTTAGCTCTTTATACAGTAAAGTTACTGGAGGATAAAAATGACTATCAGGCAAAATGTCCTTTGTTTGTTAAAATAATCTTGTCCGATACCATGTGAGAACAATAAATGTATAATTTTCTGTTGTAATCCTCAAACTGAATGGTAATGTAACGACACTCACTTTTCACTTTTTCACAAACCTAAAACATCACTACTTCCACATCTAATTGTCTGTAATGGAGGCGGAGTAATCCAGATCCGCACTCTGTGCCCAGTGGATGCTCTCGGCGTTGGGGGAGCGGGTTTTGGCACTAATGGCTTGCCATAATGCCTACCTTGGCACAACACCTGGTTTGGAAGCACGTAGCAAGGCTCCAGATGTATGGAGGACCACAAGAGCCACGCGCATCGAAATAAAAATCTCTGTGCTTTAATAATGAATTGTAGAATAAATTCTGCAATTGTAAATTCATTTTTGAATTCCAATTTAATAAACTGCATTTCAAAATCCTTTTTCCAATTGCATTTCAAAATCCTTTTTCCAATTGCACTTTAATAAACTGCATTTTAAAATCCTTTTTCAGTTGCACTTTAATAAACTTCAGTTCAAAATCCTTTTCCACTTGCAATTTAATAAACTGCAGTTCAAAATCCTTTTTCCACCTGCAATTTAATAAACTGCAGTTCAAAATCCTTTTCCACCTGCAATTTAATAAACTGCAGTTCAAAATCCTTTTCCACTTGCAATTTAATAAACTGCAGTTCAAAATCCTTTTTCCACTTGCAATTTAATAAACTGCAGTTCAAAATCCTTTTTCCACTTGCAATTTAATAAACTGCAGGTCAAAATCCTTTTTCCACCTGCAATTTAATAAACTGCAGTTCAAAATCCTTTTTCCACTTGCAATTTAATAAACTGCAGTTCAAAATCCTTTTTCCACTTGCAATTTAATAAACTGCAGTTCAAAATCCTTTTTCCCTTTCCTGTTCGCTCCGGGATTAGCTGCTGGATTAGCTCCTGGATTAGCTGCTGGATTAGCTCTTCGATTAACAACTTGCTGGAGGCTATTCAAATTAGCCACACCGTGGGATGTAAGGAGCTCTCTGATTGGTTGGTCAGACACAGGCTGTCTGCCAGGCTGGATTTTTCTAGCTCATAGCTTCTCCCTGCTACAGGCGTGTGTGCTTGTACAAAGGCCGTTCAGCGTCGGGATTTACACTCGGCTCGACACGGATATGTGAAGAATGAAGGGACCCTGCAGCGAGACGGAGAGCCAACCTCTGACTGAGTGCCTGTCTACACAGTCTGACCACCTGTTGAAGGTAAGGTGCTAACGTGGCTAACGCTAGCATCACCGCGCACGTAGCCCGTTATTTTAAGATCATCTTAGCTAATGAAAGTTTTACGTCGCAGCTGTACGAGCTCGCTACGTGTTTTGTAAGCTGCTGTGCTCTTCACAAATAAAGCTGGAAGCAGCTCAGACTGTTAGAACCAGCACTGAGCCCTGTTACATTTTTACAGTGTTAGAGCAATGGCTGCAACCTACAGCCTTTAAACTAGCGATTACAATGCTGACAGTAAACTCGTCAGTCCAGATGTTACCACATTACTCTATGGTACTTGGAGTTAAAAACAACTGAGACAGGTTGATTAAAATAACAGCTGTCAGTTCTCTCATTCCTTATATCAAGACTGGAGATCACACTACTGATTTCAGTTCATTTAATATGTGAGTGCACAGATTCATTCTCACCTGGACATAAATGATGATCAAAGGTTGTGTATATATGATGAATTCATCAAATCCCAGCCTCTAACACAGTGCGCTGAATCTTAGCTTTGAATGTCCAGTATATTCTAATCAGTGCAATTTAAGCATTCACTGAACCTATAGTATCTACACCTATGTGGCAAATGTGTGGTAAAGATACAGATAATGAAATTTAATTATTAATACAATATACATCATGAAAAATGAAAGCTGAAATTGATTCAGTTTAGTACTTTTCTCTGTATGCTCTGTGATTATAAAGGCCTTAAATTCTGTGATATATACTGTAAATGATTTTCACAGAGGTCTTAAAGTACTTAAATCACTGCTGATAGTCTGGTTGTTTACATTTTCACATGTTTTTGTGTCTGTAGGGCTGTTTGATGACGATTTGGACTCCTCTGGGAGATGAGGACACACCCACATCTGTTCCATACTGCAGCCATTGATGGTGTTACAGCTCTGAGTCAGCTTTGGGCCATCAGATGCACACACTGGAAAACCAGCACCTGGACTTCATGCAGGAGAGACTGCCTCAGTGATGGACTCTGCATCCTCTAATCTCTTTCTTCTTTAACACACAATTAAAATCACTCCAAAAGAGTGTAAACTTACTGAGGAAGTCTCTAACTTGTACACATTTGTACATTTACTTGTTTTATGAGTTATTTTTAAGAAGAGTAAAGTTATTCACATAAAGTTGTTATTCTTCTGTATTTATTCTTTTGTATCATGTACCACAGTCATACTGAACTTTACAGACCTGGTGAATTGGAGAAAACAAAGATCACACACACACACACACATATTTTATATATATTTATCACTCATCCAGGTGACTTCTCCAGTGTCACGGGTGACTGATGAATGTATCTCCCACTGGAAACCACTGTGTCCAGTTAAAGTCAATCGACTTTTTTAAGGAGAGTTGTTAGATGCTGTGCTCATGAGGACAATGGGTTTTAACTTGCAGCACAACACAAAGCTGCCATACTGGATCAACGATCAAAACACTTAATTGAGCAGAATTAAGTCAAAATGTAATATCCTCATATGATGACACATCACACATGATCCAGCATTGCTCTAAGAATGCAAACTTTCTTATTGGAAGTTTCCACAGCTGCCAGAAAGGGACAGATTTCTGTCTGGTCTTAATGAGTGGTCGTTGCTCTCTTGTTTTCTCTGGAATTGCTGCACAGAGGATGTAACACCCATGATAAGCACTGAGGTTTGTGTCCTTGTCAGAAATCAGCAATACTCAGCTTCCAGGTAAGGAAGAGTGGAACCAGAAGATATTCAAATGCATCTCTCCACAGCTGCTGATGAATTCTACAAAAACAAAGTTTGTTAAAACATTTGCAGGTGAATCACCACTGATTTATCAGTGACATCCATTTACTCAAAAAAAAAATACTGACAAGTGGATAACTAGAATATATATATATATATATATATATATATATATATATATATATATATATATATATATATATATATATATACACACACACACACATACATACATACATACATATATATATATATATATATATATACAGTTAAGCCCATAATTATTCATACCCCTGACAAATTTTGACTTAAAGTTACTTTTGTTCAACCAGCAAGTTCTTTTTGACCAGAAATGACACAGGTGTCTCCCAAAAGATAATAAGACGCTGTACAAGAGGCATCATTGTGGAAAAAAAATATTTCTCAGGTTTTATTTATATTTTAGCAAAAAGTATCATGTCCAGAATTATTCATACCCTTCTCAATAATCAATAGAAATGCCTTTATTGGCTATTACAGCAATCAAACGCTTCCTATAATTGCAGACCAGCTTTTGCATGTCTCCACAGGCATTTTGCCCATTCATCTTTAGCAATGAGCTCCAAATCTTTCAGGTTGAGGGTCTTCTTGCCATCACCCTGATCTTTAGCTCCCTCCACAGATTCTCAATTGGATTCAAGTCAGGACTCTGGCTGAGCCACTGCAAAACATTAATGTTGGTGTCTGCTAACCATTTCTTCACCACTTTTGCTGTATGTTTTGGGTCATTGTCATGCTGAAATGTCCACTGGTTCCCAAGGCCAAGTTTTTCTGCAGACCGCCTGATGTTGTTGTTGAGAATCTTCATGTATTGCTCTTTTTTTCATGGTGCTGTTTACTGTGATTAGGTTCCCTGGTCCATTGGCTGAAAAACACCCCCAAAGCATTAGGTTCCCACCACCATGTTTGACAGTGGGGATGGTGTTCTGTGGGTTGAAGGCTTCTCCTTTTTATGCCAAATGAAGGCAACATCATTGTGACCAAATAATTCAATTTTGTTTCATCTGACCATAACACTGAAGACCAGAAATCTTCTTCTTTGTCCAGATGAGCATTTGCAAAGGCCAAATGAGCTTTTTGCGTGCCTTATCTGGAGAAGTGGCGTTTTCCTTGGTCTGCATCCGTGGAACCAGCAGTGTGCAGTGTCCGTTGGACTGTCTGCCTTGAGACATTGCCACCAGCAGAGCCCAGATTCACCAGAATGGCCTTGGTGGTGATCCTTGGATTCTTTTTCACCTCTCTCACTATCCTCCTGGCCAGCACAGGTGTCACTTTTGGCTTCCGACAACGTCCTCTGAGATTTCCCACAGTGCGGAACATCTTGTATTTTTAATAATATTTTGCACTGTAGCCACTGGAACTTGAAAACATTTGGATATGGCCTTGTAGCCCTTTCCTCACTTGTGAGCAGCCACAATGCGCAGCCGCAGGTCCTCACTGAGTTCCTTTGTCTTAGCCATGACTGTCCACAAACCACCTGCAGAGAGCTGCTGTTTTTCACCTGTTGAGTTGATTAAAACAGCTATTCCCAATTAATCAGGGTAATTAGGATGCTTTAGAACAGCTTTGACTATTTGGAATGGATGGAACTTTGGATTTTCCCAGAGACTGTGACAGTTTGTGAAGGGTATGAATAATTCTGGACATGATACTTTTGCTCAAATGTAAATAAAAGCTGTGAAATATTTTTTTTCCACAATGATGCGTCTTGTACATCATCTTATTATCTTTTGGGAGATGCCTGTGTCATTTCCAGTCACAAAATAACTTGCTAGTTGAATAAAAGTAACTTTAAGTCAAAATTTGGCAGGGGTATGAATAATTATGGGCTTAACTGTATATATATATATATATATATATATATATATATGAATAAAATTTCAAAATGTCCTGTACAAAATGGAACTGTATATGACAAATGTGGTGTGGTGCTTGTGGAATTTTTAACAAGGACCCTACAAAACTTTACAGTACTCATGCTGCCAAACTTTTGACAGGTGTGCAGTAGGGCTGGGTATCATCACTTATTTCTAAGTGTCAAAATTTCCCAGATTCAAATCGAATTTAATCGAATCGTGGATCGAATCGATTCGATCCACGATTCGATTAAATTCGATTTGAATCTGGGAAATTTTGACAGTCAGAAATATAATTCAGATCAGTACATTGACATATTTTTGTATCTATAAAAGGAAGCTGACACACGCAAGACTTTATCAAAGGTGTGAGCGTCACAGCAGATGCCTTTGTGTCAAAGTAGCTGAAGATAAAACAGAAAAACATGAAGGTGGTTTTCCTGGCCTGGGATTTTATAAAAATATTCTGCAGTACATCAAAAACGAAAGAAAACCATTAATCAACATATGAACGTTACCTCTGACGTTACAGTGGTTTTATTAGAGACACGGCTAAGCGTTTTGTATTTTGCATAATTTTAAAAAGTTTAAATTTGTTCAGTATTGAACGGCAGAAATTCAGTTTTCTTTTCGGAAGAATGTAAAACGAAAAAAAAAAAAAAAAAAAAAAAAAAAAAACACAGCGGCCGACAGCGCTGTAAACAACAGTAGAGCTGTGTGTAACAACCAAGCGAATAATGCAGAAAACAGTACAGAGAGAGAGAGAGAGCTGTGCATGAAGTGTGATTTTAGGGTGATGTTTTGGGTGAAGCAAAACAGTAAAAGTCAGAGGAATTCATGACGATGTTTACGTGAAGCGTAGTTTGGATCTTTTTTGCTGCTGGTTCGGTCAATATTGTTTGGAGAGAGATAAAACTAACAGCTTTAGAATCAGCGCAAAAGGGCGTGAACACAAAGTGCTACCCGCGAAATATCAGAATCAGGGAGCTGTCGGCTTTCAGCACCGACCGTGTCCATGCAGTTGTTGTGCCAGAAAGTGATTGCCGTCCGTGGGGAACGCGCAAGAGCGCTTAAAGCTGCAGCGCCCGTCGGGTGAGAAAGGCGACATCTCACTGATTCTGATCCGCGGGTCGCGCTGTGTGTTTACGTCCCCTGTGCAGAATCCGTGTACCTGCTCTCATTTACTGTCTTAGCTGTTTGGTGGTTGTTGAAATTTTGTGAGGTTTCACTCGAGATTCTGGCTTTTCTGGCAAAATAAATTAATATTAAAAAAAATCGATTCAGGATTTTAATGAATCGATTTCACGTTATCAAGCCAGAATCGATTTTAATCGATGAATCGATTATTAAAACCCACCCCTAGTGTGCAGTTCCTGCTTTAAATGCATTCAAAATCTAAGTGATAAGAGGCCAGAAATGTTTGAACTCGGTTATGAACCTACATCACTGAGGCAGTCTCTCCTGCATGAAGTCCAGGTGCTGGTTTTCCAGTGTGTGCATCTGATGGCCCAAAGCTGACTCAGAGCTGTAACACCATCAATGGCTGCAGTATGGAACAGATGTGGGTGTGTCCTCATCTCCCAGAGGAGTCCAAATCGTCATCAAACAGCCCTACAGACACAAAAACGTGAAAATGTAAACAACCAGACTATCAGCAGTGATTTAAGTACTTTAAGACCTCTGTGAAAATCATTTACAGTATATATCACAGAATTTAAGGCCTTTATAATCACAGAGCATACAGAGAAAAGTACTAAACTGAATCAATTTCAGCTTTCATTTTTCATGATGTATATTGTATTAATAATTAAATTTCATTATCTGTATCTTTACCACACATTTGCCACATAGGTGTAGATACTATAGGTTCAGTGAATGCTTAAATTGCACTGATTAGAATATACTGGACATTCAAAGCTAAGATTCAGCGCACTGTGTTAGAGGCTGGGATTTGATGAATTCATCATATATACACAACCTTTGATCATCATTTATGTCCAGGTGAGAATGAATCTGTGCACTCACATATTAAATGAACTGAAATCAGTAGTGTGATCTCCAGTCTTGATATAAGGAATGAGAGAACTGACAGCTGTTATTTTAATCAACCTGTCTCAGTTGTTTTAACTCCAAGTACCATAGAGTAATGTGGTAACATCTGGACTGACGAGTTTACTGTCAGCATTGTAATCGCTAGTTTAAAGGCTGTAGGTTGCAGCCATTGCTCTAACACTGTAAAAATGTAACAGGGCTCAGTGCTGGTTCTAACAGTCTGAGCTGCTTCCAGCTTTATTTGTGAAGAGCACAGCAGCTTACAAAACACGTAGCGAGCTCGTACAGCTGCGACGTAAAACTTTCATTAGCTAAGATGATCTTAAAATAACGGGCTACGTGCGGTGATGCTAGCGTTAGCCACGTTAGCACCTTACCTTCAACAGGTGGTCAGACTGTGTAGACAGGCACTCAGTCAGAGGTTGGCTCTCCGTCTCGCTGCAGGGTCCCTTCATTCTTCACATATCCGTGTCGAGCCGAGTGTAAAGACGCTGAACGGCCTTTGTACAAGCACACACGCTTTGTAGCAGGGAGAAGCTATGAGCTAGAAAAATCCAGCCTGGCAGACAGCCTGTGTCTGACCAACCAATCAGAGAGCTCCTTACATCCCACGGTGTGGCTAATTTGAATAGCCTCCAGCAAGTTGTTAATCGAAGAGCTAATCCAGCAGCTAATCCAGGAGCTAATCCAGCAGCTAATCCCGGAGCGAACAGGAAAGGGAAAAAGGATTTTGAACTGCAGTTTATTAAATTGCAAGTGGAAAAAGGATTTTGAACTGCAGTTTATTAAATTGCAGGTGGAAAAAGGATTTTGAACTGCAGTTTATTAAATTGCAGGTGGAAAAAGGATTTTGAACTGCAGTTTATTAAATTGCAAGTGGAAAAGGATTTTGAACTGCAGTTTATTAAATTGCAAGTGGAAAAAGGATTTTGAACTGCAGTTTATTAAATTGCAGGTGGAAAAGGATTTGAACTGCAGTTTATTAAATTGCAAGTGGAAAAAGGATTTTGAACTGCAGTTTATTAAATTGCAGGTGGAAAAAGGATTTTGAACTGCAGTTTATTAAATTGCAAGTGGAAAAAGGATTTTGAACTGCAGTTTATTAAATTGCAAGTGGAAAAAGGATTTTGAACTGCAGTTTATTAAATTGCAAGTGGAAAAAGGATTTTGAACTGCAGTTTATTAAAGTGCAACTGAAAAAAGGATTTTAAAATGCAGTTTATTAAAGTGCAATTGGAAAAAGGATTTTGAAATGCAATTGGAAAAAGGATTTTGAAATGCAGTTTATTAAATTGGAATTCAAAAATGAATTTACAATTGCAGAATTTATTCTACAATTCATTATTAAAGCACAGAGATTTTTATTTCGATGCGCGTGGCTCTTGTGGTCCTCCATACAGATGCTTTCAGTGTGAAGTAACTCCAGCGCGCCGATAGGTTTCACGCACAACAGCCCTCTATCATGTGACGCATACTGCTCAGACGTGCCAAGGTCACTACCTGGGTTGCACTATGTCGCAAGGTTTGTGAGGTGCTTTTGTGATATTTAATGGATCGATTACATTTTTTGTTTCTCTCTGATATCTGATCCAGTAATTTAGGTCAGGATCGGACCGATACTGTATATCGGATCGGTCCATCCCTAGTCCTTACCAGGTCCAAAAATTTGGTAAATATACAAACACCGAAGGATAAAATTTAACATGTATTATACTGTAAAAGTATTTATTTAACAGAAATCAAACCAAAATGCAGACTTGAACACTCCGTGATTCAGTAGCTTGTAGAACCCCTCTTAGCAGCAATAACCTGAAGTCGTGGTTTTCTTAATGAATTTATCAGTCGTGCGTTGAGGAGGAATTGGGTAAACTGTTCTTTACAGCACTGCTTCAGTTTAGGTTTGCAGCATTTCTTTATGCACGGCTCTCTTGAGGTCCGGATTTGGTCTGCATGTCAACTGGACCATTGCATCACCTTGAACCTTGTGTTTTGTTTTTTCAGCCATTCTGTTGTAGATTTGCTTCTGTGCTTGGGATGATTGTCCTGTTGCACGACTCAGTTTGATCTGTCAGAGAGCCAGCCTCACATTTGACTTTGATATACAGAGGACGTCATGGTCAGCTCTGTGACCGCGAGGTGCCAAAACAGGCCGAAATCATCACCCCTCAACCATGGTGCTGACAGCCGGTGTGAGGTGTTTGTGCTGATGTGATGTGTCTGCTTTTCACTAAACATGGCACTGTGCATTACATCAGACATACTTTGGGCTCGTCTGTCCGAACAACATTGTTCCAGACGTCTCGAGTCCTGGTCAGACCCAGCTTTGCTTAAACTCATCCCACGCTTGTTCTTTTCAGAGAGAGGAGAGTTTCTCCTCGCAGACCTTCTAAACAACATACTTGTTCGGTGTTTTTCTAATTTTACTGTCATGAAGTTCAACATTTAACATCCTAACTAACTGAGGCCTGTAGAGTCTGAGATGTAGCTCTGGGGTTTTTTGCACTTTCTCAGAGTTTCTCGAATGCCCACCCCCAGGAACATTTGCAGCTGTTTTCGACTTGTGAATAAGTGAATAATCTCTCTTACTATAGAATCATCGACACTGAAGTCTTTGACATTGTGTTAACACACTGTTGAATGCGCAAGACCAGCAAATTGACAAAACTTCTGCTTTTGTGGAGGTGCTAACACCCACCGTTGATCAATTATTCAAGTACATTTGATTAGCAGTATGTGACTGCTACAGTACCCTACCAATTCATATGGAAGCTGTAAGGATGTTCCCCGTTTTTCACACAGTGCTTCTGCAGATTGACTTTGAGATTTTGTTAAATAAAACAGTGTAAATGTCATGTTTTGCAGGTCATGCAAGTATTTTATTTGATGTCACTCTGCATTTTTTATATGCATATTTCATCTCCTTTTTTTTTTTTTTACTCATGAAAAAAGTATAATAAATAAGAGGATGCCACTTGATGACCTAGACCTGATCAGGTAGTACATCTGCGTGTCTGTCATCATTTCCAAATTTTTGGAAATGATGACAGACACGCATTTCAAGCATTTCTCTTTTGTTTTGTTTAGTTTGAATGAAAATGTAATATTGTAGACAGCATAAGTCTTAAAGCCAGTTAAAAACCTTTAAAAAAAAAATTAATTAATGCATGATTCTAGCTGAAAATGGTCCCTTTTCTTGAGGCATCTCGGTGTGGTTTCTGTTGGCTTGGCTGGACAATATTTGCACATACAGCCAAGTTTGCTGCTGCCTCTTCAGCTCCTCCATCTGTCCTGGCACTCTCGTCTCAGTGAAGCTGGTTAACTGATGACAGCAGCTGTGCTTCCACCTCAGCAGTGCTGTTTGTTTCCTACTTCAATTAGGAATAGCTAACTGTGAACTGCAGCGTGGTTCAAGATGCTGAAAGCTGTGGTTTACTGCAGCAGGATGGGTCTGTATATTTTAAACCAGATGCTGTGTAGCTTATTTGACAGAAATCTATACATTTATGTTATTTATGATTGCTTGAAGAGCAGCTGATGGAACATAAATTCAGTAAACTATGAAAAAACTAGATCTCCACTCCTGAAATAATGTAAGATAAAAATAAGAGCATATTTAGCAACAAGTGCACTCACTCGTGTGAATTTAGTATTTGACATTAGCCGCTGTAAAATCATATAGATTCAGCAGTCTAAAACTTTAGAATTTTAGTTTATTTTACCTAAACTTTTTAGTTATGCAGTTTAAAATGATCTATATTTATCCTCCACTGAGCCTTGAAGTCCCTCAGTTCATCCACTGTCTGAAGATATTTTAGGTCTCTTCCTCATAAGGTTTAACAGCAGGTGGGTGATGCTGCTGTGTGCCTGGATAAACCCCTGTCTTTGGTATCTTACAAACCCAAGAGTACAAAAACACTGTCTGAAAATAAGCATGGACCGAGCTTTTAGATTACTTGTACATAAGCACATCTGATTATTTGTCCATGTTTAATTTAAACGTCCACAGTAATAAAAGCATATAAATATCCATCATTGAATCCAGTTGAGCAAATCTGAGAGGCAACTGTAGATGGAGAGGCAGCTATTGGTGGAGAGGCAGCTGTAATTGGAGACTTTGCTGTAATTGGAGGCACGGCTGTAGGTGGAGGGGCGGATGTCGTTGGAGATGAAGCTGTAGTTGGAGAGACAGCTGTAGTGCATTTTATACAACTGGAATTTGGGAATACAGGGGGAAATGGTATATTTTGTTTCAAATATTAATTTAAAAATACAGTAAAGTGCATTTTTATACAAGTGGGATGTGGGGAATACAAGTGGAAATAGTACATTTTGTATCAAATATTGATTAAACAATAGAATAGAATAATCCTTTAATTGTCCCACAAGCGGAAATTTGGTTGTAACAGCAGCCAAAAAGACACATATACAAACAAACAGTACACAGGACACAGAACAGAGTCCTTCTGTCTCCCACCACCTGCACTGGGTCCAGGGTGCATCCCAGAACAGAGCTGGCCTTCCTCATGAGTTTATCCAACCTCTTCCTCTCAGCTGCCGATAAACTGCTGCTCCAACATACCACACTGTAAAAAATGACGGATGCCACCACAGAGTCATAGAAGGTCTTTAAAAGCGCTCCCTGTACTCCAAATGACCTCAGCCGCCTCAGCAGGTAGAGTCTGCTCTGACCCTTCCTGTACAGAGCATCAGTGTTGTGGCTCCAGTCCAGTTTATTATTCAGGTGAACACCCAGGTACCTATAAGAGTCCACTATCTCAATGTCCACTCCCTGGATGTTCACCGGTGTCAGTGTGGTGGGTCTGCGTCTCTGGAACTCCACCACCAACTCCTTGGTTTTCCCCGCGTTGATCAGCAGGTGGTTCTGCTGACACCAGTCTACAAAGTCCAGAGTCCACTGTCTGTACTCTGAGTCGAATTTTGGACAGCCTTCTAGCCTTCGTTCAAGTCTGCCCTTACTTCCGTTTTTTTCCCAGTCGCTAATGCCACAAAACCGATGTCAACGTCGCCGGCATGTTTGGTACCTCAGGCTCATCGGGGACAATCATATCTAGGTAAAATAATTTTCGTTAATCTACACGCATTTAGGAATTACTTGGCTAGTTTCATGGATAATTTCAGTAACTGAATGATTGCCGGTCATTCATACACATTGACTGTGTATGAATGACCGGCTAATATAAAATATATAAACTAAATGTCTTTGAAACTTATAGAATCTACTGTTTTGGCTTTTTTTTTTTTTCTTTTACATAGCACTTTATCAGACTGTTGTCTGCTACAGAGTTACAACTATTATACTAGTAGTAATATAGCATCTACCATCTCCTGCTTGCATATTTCTGAAAACATCTTAGTGGTGTGGCAGCTGTCGATTGAGCCAGCCCTGCAAACCCTGTGGATGGACGATGCAGTGGACAGTGGGAGGAAGCATCCTAAAGCTCTCTTTGCAGACCACCCTGAGTTATTCTCCACTCGCAGCACCCCATCCATCCACGTCTGATCTTGCTTCGGCGAGACTCCCTGTAATCTATTACAGTTGTTAAAGAAACGGTCCAGGAACAGGTCACTCGGGTTAATCCTGTGTAAACAACAATAAATATTGTTTTTCCATCTTTAAATATTGTTGGTGTATTAGAAATATATAGAACCAACTAACATTTTGTTTATTAATCTGAATACCCTGAAATTTTATGATTTAGTCGAATATAAAATGGCACAGATAATGTATAAAGCACAAAATAACTTGCTTTGCCGCAGTATTCAGAAGCTGTTTAAAGTCAGAGAGAGTCAATATGACTTAAGGGGAACAGATGTCTTTAAAACAAACAAGATAAGGACAAACATAAAGCAAAGATGTGTTTCTGTTAGAGGAGTTAACCTGTGGAATAGTTATGACAATGATTTGAAAAGGTGTAGTTCATTTTCCTTGTTTAAAAACATGTTTAAAAATAGAGTATTAGAAAAATATATTAATCAAGAATGAAAAGAGCAAAAATAATAATTCTGAAACTCTTGATTGTTTTGCTTTGATGTAATTATCTAAGGTGGAAAAAATTTTTGTTTGTTTGTTTGTTTGTTTTGCTTTGCTTTCTTTTATTCTTTGCTTGAGCCCTGTGTACAGGAGCTGCATGCAAAAATTTTTTTGTTAAAAGGGTTGGCATAATAAGCAAATGCTTCAGCCAATACCCTTTGATTAGCCTTGTCTCATGATTTTTTTTGCTTTTTGGTAATCTTTATTTTGTATTCTGTATGCTAATCAATAAAAATCAATCAATCAAATCAAAAAAATCAATCAATCAAATATTCTTGTATAATTGTTATTGTTATTTACTTTATTGTCATCAAATAAATATCCATGTAAAATGGTTCAGAGTGAGCATTATGTTCATACACGTTACAAATACCTGTAAATAAAATGAGTTCAGTGACAATTACTGTTTGTTGTAATCAATTTATTGATAACATAAAACTTTTAAACTAACACAACATATATAACAATGTAACAAATATATTGAAATAAATACATTTCCTAATGCATATAAGAAATATGTATTAAATACTTCATAATTTCCGGTCACAGCTCCTTTCAGCGTGGCCGGAGGTAAGTCATTGTCACTTTACTCTCAGCTAATGAAAGTTTATTAAGGCTACGAGCTCCAATTTGAATATAGCTGAACCGCCATGTTTTTATCTATTGCTAACGGACTCGTTCAGTATGTTTTGTAGAGGGTGGATTCGCTAATTTAAGTTTTTTAATGAGCTTTAACCCGAGGACGCAGCTGTAAGGTTAGCATGCCGAGTTAGACTGGTTAGCGGCAGGTGAAAGGACCAGCTGCAGTATATTTTTTTTAATAGTATGCACTGTTTTCTTTTGTCAGGAGAGCTGTCCTAGCAGGCACGCGACACACAGATCAGCCTCTCTTTGCTGCCTCATGTTCTCTGTGATGAGGTCTAGCAGCTCATCATCCCCGTCTCTTATCCTCTTTCTCCCTGTTGTGGGTGGCTGATTCCCTTCGTCATCGCTTTCATTTTGGTCACCCACTGCTGCGCTTGGCCCTGGAGTGTCCTCAGGGAGAGAGGAAATTAGAACAGGAGGCCTAATGGAAGGCCTCATCCATGAGGGCAAACCAGGGCCAAGTAGCAGCAGTGGGCTTCCCACTGACCCCCTCTCCTGACCCTGGATACTTGCAATCCTAAAGGCAGAGGAAATCAAAAATGTCAGTAGACAATTAAAAACAACAACTCTTAGTAATTGTACATTTATTAACTTGTGTTCTTAAGAATTATCTTCTTGATGACACACATACATACTTTGTATTTTTTTAAGTTATCCCATTTCTTTCTGGCCTGCAAGGGGGTGACTTTCCCCTGCAGGCCCATCTTCTCCAGAATTGTCCTGATCTCACACAAAATATAAGAGACGAGAGAAAACCGTGGCAACTATTATAATCCCTAAATCCAAAAGTTTTCACAGCAGAACACCAGAGGAATACCGTCTGGACATCACATTCGAGGACTCTTCGAATTTGGACAGCCTTCGTTGCGTCGCTGTGACATCATTGCCTCCAAATATGGCATTTGAAGCATCCTTCTCCTGAATTTGGCCGCAGCCTACTTTTGCTTTCCCCTTGTCTTGTGTTTGATTACTCCCAGCTGTGCTCTCCTCCTGTGTCCCATTCCCTCGTTATCCCTCAGTGTATTTTAGCCCTGTGTTTCTCTCTGTCAGTGTTGCGTCGTCCCCTCACCATGCTGTGTGTGTCTCCTTCCGGTCTCCCTGAGATCTCGGTCTTTAGTTTCCAGGTTTCCCAGTGTTTTTGTTATTAGTTCCCAGTTTCTAGTTTGGTTTTTGCAAGTTTATTTTTGTGAAAAGCATGCAACTGCAATAAAGCAGCCTCTTTAAGTTTATTCCTCCGTTGACTGTTTTGCGTTAGGGTCCTACATCCTGCCTGCCACTCAGCTGTACCTTGACAGTTTCTATACAGATGGAATGTGGGAATACAGGAAGAAATGGTAGATTTGGTATCAAATGTTCATTTTTAATTTTTTTTATTAATGCTGTAGATAGAGGCAGCTGTAGTTGGAGATGAAGCTGGATTCTTAACGGCACAGGATGTTTTTTTTAACGCCCTCGATGGAGAGACAGCTTTAGATGGACAGGCATGGGTGTATGCCACACTACAGCTTTGTGATGCTCGGGGGAAAGGCTAATGTTGCGGGACAACCCAGAAAGAGTGGACAGTCTGATTTTTGGTAAAATTCAGATTAAATACTGCTGTTTAAACAACTGGAAGATTCTGACACTCTGCTTGGAGAGCTCAGCTCTGAATGTCGTGACAGAAACAAACACCCAGAGCTCTGCAGACATAACATGATAACAACATGTTGCTTTTACTGTATTCTCCTCCTGCTGTCAATGGCAGCAGCTGGATTCTCAATGGCACAGGATTTTTAATACTCTGAGGCAGAATGAAGTTGTTACCGTCAGACTGTTATGGTAATTGAAGTGTAAAAGCTCACTGCTACCTCGCCCTGGCAGGAAGCTTTTTCACATGTAGAAAAGTGGGAGGAAAAAATTCCCGATCTGATTTTAAAAAAACAAGAAATCATTGCTCAGCAATTTAGTTTTAGTCTCTTATGAAAACTGCCCATTAATTTCCCAGAGGCCAATGTTTTATGTCGCCTGTATTCCCTGAAAACAGGCACAACCCTAAAATTTCCAATCAAAGGAATATTTATCTGTGCAACTGTAAAACTCTGCTTGCTGTAATTTTGATTATGTTGCGCTGCATGAAAGGTGGATGGCAACAAAAAGCCTACAGTCTATCTTTGACGCCTACAATAACAGTAGCTGGTAGCTCTGATGAGCTGTGGGTGTCATTTCGCTGGCATGATTTAGGTCCATATTCTACCTGCTGTAAAGCATACTCTGTGTCACAGACAGAACCGCAACACTGCGTAGGTGTAGATGATGTTACTTCTCTGCAGACACAGTGTATCTGAAGAAGAGCGAGAAGCAGTTCTGAACATGTTTATTTGAAGTCTATAATCATTTCATAAATTGAGCAATACTTTTGGACATTTCCTGCACGGTGCCACAGTGAGTAGCTCAACATGTTTGATTTGGCAGATTTGGACGCCTGATGTAACCCCAATGGTATTGGTGTATCTGCTGGGATCAAACCAGGGATCTTCTGCTTGTTAGATGAATGTGTAAACCACTACTCTCTCTCACTAGTTAATAAATGAGTACTTTAACAGGCTTTAGAATACATAGGAACAATATGTTTCCTTAATTTTGATCCAGAAAAACTTCTCTTTAAATGTCTTGCCAAATGGCGCTGGCGATCGTGGTCCTATCCAAGATGCCCTCTCACACAGTGCAGCACCTTATTGGGTGTTTTCTTCATCCACTCTTTCATTCATTCAGTGATGGCTTCTCTCCTTATGCCTCTGCTTCTTTTCCCTTTCATTTTTCCCAATGTGACATCATATAATCCTCCTCTTCTCATAATTCATCCAAAGACTCCCTCTGATGTTCTTACATAATGATCTTTGGGTGTTTGCTCTTTTCTAAAACTCATTAGTCAGTCTTTTGGTATACGATATTCTCATCATCCTCCTGTTGAACCACATTGTTGCTGCACTGATTGTTTTTACACTTTAAAAAAAAAAAGTCTGTACTTGACTTCCATGCATGAGGACTGGTGTAATGTATGCATCTAGAACTCTGTCTTGTCTCAAAAGAAATTTGTTGGTTGATTAAAATCTTGTCAGTGAAAGCCAGCTTTGCTACTGCAATCCGAATCTCAATTTCATGCAACGATCTTGTGTCACTGCTCACAGTCATACCCAAAAAACTGAACTTGTTGAGTTTTTGCAGTCTGATGTTACATGTTGGATTGTCTTTTTGGACATGACCAGTGTGTCAGTTGTCTTGACATTCGGGAACAGTCCCACTTCTTCACTCTTCTCGTTTACGAGGTTTTCTTCAGAAGTTGTCTGCATACTTCAGATTATTAATGTGAAAAACAGAAACATTTAAAAATGCCCCTTAATGTGAAGTTTGTATTTTATACTTCTGTAAAGAATCCAAGAAAGATGTTGCACATTTGTTTTTGGGGGTTTTTGGGTTGTTTTGTTTTTTATATAGGGTCACATTGAAAAAGACATCGAGATTAGACCAGTGGTGTGCTGTTTAACAGGCGACCCGTCTCTTATTAATGCTACGTGGAACTTTTCAAGCTGAGAGGCCAACGAATTCAGCTAATTTGTTTTTGCATACACATTATGGATGAACTTGTGGTCTTTGAGTGGAGACTGATGGGAGATTAGCATGCCACACGAGTTGCCACTGGCTCTGCTTTCACTGCTCTGAGATCAGTTGGGACTCTTGCTTTGTGTGAGAACACAACTATCATTAGTATTCGGTGAGCTTCTGTGATTTATCATCGCAACAGATGCATTTCTCTTACTGAGCACCTTGGCTATTTTGAGAGAAGATGGAGTGCAGAGTGAAGAAACTTTGAATAACTCTGTTAGCACATTAGCAAAGAACGCCGTGATGATTTAGAGGAGACGGCAGATCTAGGCAAGTTGAACGGGTGCAGGCTCAGCAGCTCTTTCACTGTCTCTGCTTGCCTCTCTGTAAAAGTCACTGCACTCCACTTAAGGATTAAAAACTTTTATTTGTTCTTGTTTAGATTTTGGTCTGTAGCACTTTCATGAGACCCGAAGTCCTGAATGCTCTTTATGTTTCTTTTTTTTTTGTAATATATTCCTGGGTCTTCTGAGGCAGCAAGAGGTGTGGATAAATTCAAGGAAGGGAAGAAGGCAGGCAGTAATTTTCTGGGTGGAGAAAATGACCTTCTAGTGCACTCCCCAGTCTGCTGAGGAACAGCCAGTCATCCCTGCAGGGCTGCAGTAGTACAGCAGTATCCCAATGAACAGTAGTAGATGGACACCAGTGGTTCCCCATTAAAGATGGTCTGTCTGATGATGCTCTGAGCGTTTTTGATTACAAGAATGTGTTAGTGATCCAGAATAGGTTGTCAACTATCTGCACACCTAGAAATCTGCAGCACACAGTTCCTATAAAGATTTTCTTCCTACTACAGTTGATGGTGACGTCTTCAAGCTGTTCAGAGGTGGATGTGTTCTCTGAACACCATCTCTATATATATTTCCCCCCACACAGTAAGCCTCACTGCTGTGACGTCAACACACAGCCCCCTTGGGGGGCCAGCACTGAAGGACAGTCCTAACACAACACTGTTGGATGCGCTTGATTTTCAGGCTGTTAGCAAGGAGAGGCGATGCACCAAGCACTGTTTCAAGTAGACTGAAGAAAAACTTCCAAATGTTTTACACAGTGTAGCTCAATATAATGTTGGTAATTTTTAGTTTTGTTTGTTCGCACTATTAAAAATAGGTGGCTCATGTTGTTGTTATGAACAAGACATGGCTGGGTTTTTTAAACTTTGCATTTTAAACTTGAACTTTTTAAAATCATCACCAATGGTGTTTCAGGGAGTTTCAGTGAAAGTAAAGTTTTGAATGAGTGGTCGACCTGCATCCCTCCATCTTTGAAATTTCCTCAAATGGCCGACATTGCAGCGGCTGCTTGTGATGATCTGCAAGATTAAATTAGGTTCAATCTGGTGTATCCTCATTTATCTGAGAAATGTTAACTGAGCAGTGCATCATCTGTGAGTATGACATCAAAATATGCATCTGTAGAGTGATTCACATTACCTCAAGAAAATGTGGCCAGTATTTTTTGTATTATATTTGTATTTTTATAGAATCTTTTGCAGCTGTATAGTTTTATTGGTGATGTTTTTCATGGACACTGAAACCTAAGACAAAACGAAACCTTTAGAAGCCTTGGATACAGCACATGAAAAAAATATAAAGAGTAACTGAAGTTACTCTTTATATTTAATTATGTGTATTAACAAATTCTTCTATACTTTATTTTATTTACTAGGTGCATTTCAAAATATTGTCAATAGTGCTTAATGGACACTTGAGACACAACGTACTTGAGACAACAATTTTTTCTTCTCTGAATGACGTTGAAGTAGTTGCAGCAACTAACCAGAGGTTGAGGATGTTGCACGCTCAACCTCTCGGTGACCACTTGGTTGCCAAAATTCCTACATTCAATTGCAAGGGAATTGCACGGGTCACCTAGTGGGAGGCAACCTCCAAGTCATTGTGGTCCAACTCAGTCTGATTGCAATCACTTTCAACAGACATAATTGCCATCAAATATATAAAAAAGATTACCAAGTCTTTATATACCACAAAGAGATGCAGTGCAGATGACTTTAGCATAGACGGACTGTCTATGCTAAAGTCATCTGCACTGCATCTCTTTGTGGTTAGACTTCACTCAGCTGGTTGTATTCTGATAATGTTCCTGACACAGATGCAGGGCCACCGAGCGCCTACAATCCTTTTGTATTTGAACTCATTCCCGCAGCAACGTTGTCACTATTTGTGAAGTCATTTCTTCCAGTCTGAGGTTCCGGCTGGACTCTGGTAATGGGAATTTCTGTATGTGCAGCTGGCAACAGATTTGCACGAGACGTTTGTACATACTATTATCTTTAATCATGACCATTTGGATGTTTTGTTGCTCACAAAAACACAGATACACCCTCACACAGTCTGGGCATGTTGAAATATCTCTTGATTTAAAAAGGAAAAAAAAGACAGAAAAGAAAAAAAACAGGACAGAAAAAAAGCTCAACAATTTTAAAAGCATACACACAACCACCACTTTTCCCCCACTGATTCAACACTAACACTGTATATACAAAATTAGGGTCCTTAAGGGAATATACACTCAGTGATCAGAACAATGAAACTACTGGTTTGTGAAAGAAGGTATTTTCTGTCAATGTGGAATGAACGTTGGAGATGGAGGGCTTTCACTTGGCACACCCTTGATTCATCTAATCATGGAAATGATTAGCTTGAGTCATGCCCTGCAGAATTTTTGCAAAAAGCAGCAAAATATGAGAGGCACATAATAAATTAAGAAAATGGGACATGTGCTGAACAGATAAAGCTGCCTTGGTTTCAACACATTAAGCAGGTTAATGCTAAGTAGACACTGAAAAGCCACTTCATCCTGTCATTATAAGATAGCCAAAGAATAGTTGTAGGAATGTTCAAGGAAATTAGTTTGCCATTAGACTCGGGAGCATATTAATATTGAACTGTTCTTCTGCCTTTGTGCATAGCCAGAATACTTATTGTCTCTGAACCCCCCTCAAGCCAGTGGTGGTTCAAGGTGGTACTAAGCAGAGTCTCTATTGTTCTGATCACTGAGCATATAAAACACAGAGATGGAAGGCAAGTATCAGCTTTTCAAAGTAGAGCAAAAAGAAATCAGAAAAGTATTAAACAGAGATTCTGTCCAAAATCACTCACTATTCCAGACTAGCTTTAAAAGCAGGAATGAGCTTAGTTTGGAAATTGCTTTCCGATATTCACTGGACACCATTTACACATTCTTCTAATGCAGTCGCATAAATGAGTTCATTTTTAATCATTTAACTACAAGAAAAATTAGAAGTCGTGACCATCTATAGTTTTCAGCTCATGTTAATGAGTCATTTTAAAATACTTGATAATTTTTGATCACTATATATAGACATTAATTCTCACTACACAGCTGGACGACATTAGAGGAAAAGAAGGGAGAATAGAAATTTGTAGACTACAAGAGAAATAATGAACCATTTTGGACAAATATGCATCTTTTCTCAAAGACACTATCAAAAAATAGACCAGAGTAATCCTGTATTTGTTTTAAAAAATGAATAGTACTACAGCGTGTGCGTCGTACAATGGAGCAGCGTTCACAGACCTTAAAGACACATCTTTGTCCTTTCAGGACGGGATGAATTCAGAGCATATGCTTTGCACTCACGAATTCTCACCATCATTCCCATCAGCAACAGCAACACCGACTGTTCGTCTCAGGCTACATAGCTAAGCATTAAGCTACAAGTACTTCATGTCACAGGTAGCAAATCATATGAGAGCACAAATAAAGTGGCTGCCATAAAGTCACTAGCAACCAGTTTGAGACCACGTTCAGACTGGTTGCGTAAGAAGATGCTTCTCTTATCATTATCTCCAATAAGGCAGTGCATAATTCATCATGGGTTAGATTGCCATGTGTGCCACACCACGTCACAAATGTTTTACCCCCTTTTTTGTTTTTGTAAATGATGTCGCTAGGCCACTTTATTAGATACACCTTGGAGTACTAGGCTGAACCTCATTTTGCCACAGGTAGGCATGTGGTGTTTAAACAATGCTCAGCTGGTGCTAATGGCCCCAAAGTGGACCAAGGAAATATCCCTTCCATCTTAATCTTACGAATCCCAGTCGGACTCCTTCCTGGTGGGTGATGGACTCTGGCAGGGCTGCTCTTTGTCACCAATTCTGTTTGTAATTTTTATGGACAGAATTTCTAGGCGTAACCAAGTGTCAGAAGGCTTTCACTTGGGTGTTCTCAGAATCTCATCTCTGCTTTTCGCAGATGATGTGGTTCTGTTGGCTTCATCGGGTGAAGGCTTCCAGCTTGCACTGGAGCGGTTCACAGCCGAGTGTGAAGCGGTGGAAATGAGAATCAGCACCTCCAAATCTGAGGCCATGGTCCTCAGCAGGAAAAGGGTGGAGTGCCCACTCTGGGTCAGGGACGAGTTCAAGCCCCAAGTGGAGGAGTTTAAGTATCTCGAGGTCTTGTTCACGAGTGACGGGAGAAGGGAGCGGGAGATTGACAGACGGATTGGTGCTGCAGCTGCAGTGATGCTGGCGTTGTACTGGTCCATCGTGGTGAAGAGAGAGCTGAGTGTAAAAGCGAATCTCTCAATTTACCGTTCGACCTACGTCCCTACCCTCACCTATGGTCACGAGCTGTGGGTAGTGACCAAAAGCAAGAGATCGCAGATACAAGTGGCGTAAATGAGCTTCCTCTGAAGGGTGGCCGGCCTCTCCCTTAGAGATAGTGTAAGGAGCTCGGCCATCCGGGAGGGGCTCAGATTAGAGCTGCTGTTCCCCCGCATCGAAGGGAGCCAGTTGAGGTGGTTCAGGTCTGATAAGGATGCCTCCTGAGCACCTCGTGGGTGAGGTGTTCTGGGCGGCCAGAGGGAGGAGTCCCTGGGGCAGACCCCCCAAGGCTGGCCTGGGAACGCCTTGGTGTTCTGCCGGACAAGCTGGAGGAGGTGGCCGGGGAGAGAGAGGTCTGGGGTTCTCTGCTTAGGCTGCTGCCCCGGAGAAGCGGAAGAAGATGGATGAATGGATCAGTCTTAATATTACTACAGAGAACCAGACTCATCAGACCAGGCCATGTTTGTTTGTTTTTTTAATGATATTCTTTTGTCTAATTTTGGTGAGTCTGTGTGAGTTTGTAGCCTGGGTTTCCTGTTCTCAGCTGACAGAAGTGGCACCTACTGTGGTCTTCTGTTTCGGGGGGGGGGGGGGGTTTGAAATAGACCAGCCCATCTGGCACCAACAACCTTCAGGTGGTCACTCCGAACACGTCTGCATACCTGGATGCTTAGATATCTTATATGTTAACGAGCTGAACAGGTGTACCCACTAAAGTGTCTAAGATTTGTCGCAGGTCTGTCTGTTTTAATGTCATCGGGCTTTTTCAGAGGCACATCTGTTTAAATCTGGCAATTAAACTTCTGGTCTCCTTAATATATAACAAATTACAAGAAACATGTCAAGAAATTGTTATTTTACCACTAGTGGCATGAATTAGAGGCATTAAGACATTTCATTAGAAACTTGATTATAAACCTTGCTTATATTTTGTGCTGACAATCACAGAGGTAATAGATAATCTGATGAATAGCCCTTCACAATTTAAAATAGGACACCGTTCGCTTCCTCGCTTTCAGTAAAAACCTACAATCTCCATTCTATTAAAAAAGTCCACATTTGTGTCCCATTAAATAAACAATATTTAAGAACATGTAGTTGCAAACACAAAAGAACACACATGCTACTACACAAAATAGTCACATGCAAGCTACACAAAGGTACCAAGAGTCTTGAGATCACAAAAAGTATTTCACAGTAATTCACAGTAATTCATCCCAACGTGATTAATTTTTTTTTTTTCACCACAGGCACCAAAAAGTACAAATTCATTACATTCAAAACTGGACCTTCACACATGTTTATGCTAAATGTGTTTGCTGGAGTGTTGTGTACCTCAGCAGTGTTGTCACGTTTAAGTTATTGTTGATAGCCCTGACGTCTTTGGCAGGAGTAAAATCAAAACAGCTCACTGCTTGAATCAGAGAAAAGCGTAACAGCTACATAACAAAATGAGAAACGCACCAAAATTTGGAACGAATATCTATTTTTGGCTTAACTAATGGTACAACTACTACTTTGAAGCTGAAAAACAAGAATATATGAGTATTGTCTGATGTCTTACTATTAATTATCAAAAGCGTTGAAATTATAAAGTGTCACCAAATGCACAATCTGAATCTTGGTTTTGTTCATTTAATATTTACAGTGTTTATTTTTCTGCAGGTATTTTTTTGTTTGTTTTGTTTAAGAAGTTAAACCAGGAACCAGGAATGGTGCTATAAAATGTGTTATTTGGACTCTGTAGCGAAACTTGTTCATTATATTAGCATTAACATTTTTAAAAAACCACCTTGTTGTGGCTATGATGTATCCATGCTGTGGCTTGATAAAGTAAGTTTGGATAAGAGAGGTTGGATTTGCTACATGCACTTTGGATCCAAGTTTAGATCTCGTAAGTGCCCAGATTTCCCAGTCTTAACTTAAATTCTAAGCGGTCTTGAGCCACTCAGTTCTTTATTTTTGCTTCTCCAGGCTTTCTGAAGGTCTTTCAAAGTTTTTCTTTGGACACTGACTCCTTTTTCACTCATTTCAATCCTCTGATTATTTTTAGAGCTTTTGTTGTTTTGTTAAGCCACTTGAATGACTCATAGGTCAGTATTAAGTGTAAAAACTGCACTTTACTCGAGGGATGAAATATCTGCAGCAGCTGAACAGTATCTAAAAGTCAGGTCCTTAAGAAAGAGATGCGTCTCTTCAGGACTTGAGATCCATCTGGCCCTCCATCCATATACTGTTCACTAGTCTCATCACAGATGATCTCAGTGGACATATTGGCTGCCAGGAAGCCATTTTTAAAGGGAAACAGTGGGAAAAGGCTGAGGTAAGTGAAATTACACACGAATCAGTGGCGTGATGAACCTAAACCTAAAAGGTATAACTGTGATGGTTTATAGCCATCAGGGGCGCTGTCATGGTTTGGGGCTGCATTTCAAGCAGTGGTGTTGGAGATCTTCTCAGAATTGATGAATTACGAGCACGGAAAATTACCATCAGGTTTTGAACCACCATCTGAAAAGCATGTGGATTGGCAACCGCTACATTTTTCAGCATGACAGTGATCCCAAACACAGTGCCTATGCAATAAAAGCATACCTGGATAGAAAAACGCACACTGGAACAATATATTAAAGCAGAGTGAGAACGTCTTGACAGAGACTGGAATAAAAGGCAGAATCATTCAGGAAAGAGCTTTGAATGTCCTTCCGGGAGCCTGGAGAACTATTCCTGAAGACTACTTAAAGAAATAACAAGAATAAAGGTGACTTTAAAGCTTGCCTTATTCACTGTATTTCAGTTTATGCTGTCCACAAATCCCTGCACCGGTTTCCCCAGCAAAATATGAAGAAATGAGTGGTGGCTCAAGACTTTTGCACAGTACTGTAAATTTTATTATTATTTCATGAGAATTCATATTTGAAGTACTGATCTGATTAAAGGACCAGTGGCACCCAATGCTTTAACTTAAACACTCAGCTATACTGAGTACATGTTTCTTTGCCCACATTCACGCTGCATTTTTTTTTCTCTCCACAATAAATTATGAATTCTTTTGACATGTATAATCGATATGGCACAAAGTTAAATTTGAATAGCAGTATGAAGTGAAGACATGTGAGCAGGCTGCTTGGGGTGGGGTCAAATCAGGGTTACAAAGGATCCTTGTTAATACATGTGTCAACTCTCATACGGATATAGTCTAAAGGGAGACATGCACCCTCTTCACCAGACATGTCAAGGTCAGCGGTTATGCTGTTAGCAGTTACATTAAATGGCAGAATACATTATGACCACGAAGACCAAGGGTGTGACTGCAGTGTAAAGGTTAGCGGGGGTTATAATAAAACAGTGTAAAGATGGCAGTTTGTTTTTGATATTTCTAAACAAGACAGAGACTTGGTCTTCATCTAATCTTTGAAAACCTCGTTTTGGGACAATGACTCTCATATAGCAATAATTGATGACATTGAGTCCAGTACATTGTGCCCAGTGCACACAAAAAAAGTGGAGGACGGATGTCACCTCTGAGCCTTGCATTTATTCATTCATTCATCATGCGGAGACCGCGCACCAGTCAACTGCAGGGAAGCAGCCGCTTTCAAACGAGGCTAAATGTCTTTGTCTCTTATAAGTTCAGTTAGTTTTACATGCACGTGGATATCTGTTTACTGAACTGGTTGATGTGGACAACTTGTCAAGAGAAAGTTTGCCTGCCTGTGAGAAGTGTCAGAGTTTTTTAGCATTAGCTGATCCATTTATTTCCCTCTGGGATGGCAGTGATCTCTGTGCATTTACTCACAGCAGGCAAAGAGCTACAACCTGCTGTGCTGAAAGGCTTCTGCTCATTTTGCCCTAATTTGATGTTTTGTTTTTTTAAAACATGACATATGCACACTAAAGCTAAAGGTTGGAGCGATATGAAGAAATTTTAGGTTGTAGAGCTCAACTTTAAAACTGAAATGTATCGCATTACATGGCATATTATCAGTGTGTATATATCTGTGCTAACTGTTAGGACTCAGCAGTAGAAATCTGGGTGAAATTAGCATCTAAAACATGGAAATTATTGGACTGTGAACATGTTTTATCTGAGAGGTAAATAATGTCTACCTTAACTGACACCACATGCCTTATCCTGGATGTAGTGGTATTGTTTTAATTTCGGGATGTAGAATATAATTTTTTCTTGCATTCTCAGCATGCATACGTGATGCAGCTGCACTGAGCTATAATAGTGATTCGGCTTAGCGGGTTCATGACTTCTTGGGTGACTGCCCTGTCCCTAAAAGCAGCTGTCCTGCACATTTCACTGCAGGCATGCATCGTTAGAGAACTCTGACAGTGTTTTCAAAATGGATCACTGACTGCAAGTCATTGTAAACTCCAACTGTACGCAAACTCATTACAGCCTGATATGAAGTTGCTCTGATGCTATTTGCAGTAACTATTTGCCTTCCCACGTTCTATTTTACCCCCGCAATGGTTTCGCCAAAAGCAGCGACTAAAATCAGTCGAGTTTCTGGGTGATTTTATTTAGTGATGGCTGGCTTGGTTAGCCTTTGCTGCACTGTTCAGGCTTACTTGAGGGGTTGTGTAGCAGGAGAGAGATGCAAACACGAGATATGTTGCTTACTGAAAGGGTAAACTACATAAAGCAATGTTAAATTTTAACCTTTGTATAAATCGACACATATAAAGATGTCAACAAGACCAAAGCATTTAAGTGCTGGCATGTGTTGTGTATTTACTGAGGTCCCCCTTGAAGTTGTTCTAGTTTAGATCTCACAGCTGCCAGAGTATATGATGTAAATAATGTAAAATCATGATGTTTTTGTTGATTACAGCTTTACTTTTTCTGTGATTTATAATCTTTTCTATGAATATTTTCAAAATTGCTTGAAAAAGGACATTTAGTACAAAAAGCGACTGAAGTCATTCATTGGATCATATTGACAGTGTGACGACAGCACAACAGGGTTCAAAGAGAGATTTTAAAAAATCAAATAAAATGACAGGAAAAGATTTGATGTGGTGTTTACATGGCACATTCATAAAGGGCTCATTGAAGATTTCTGTATAAATAATGCGCATAATTGCACATTGATGTGTGGATGTTTACAAAGCAGATTTTAGGATAAAATCCTGAATGAAAATTTTGTAAATGGATAATCATAGCTTTCATCTCTTTGCCATCTGTAGGGCTTTATGCCCAAATTAAAAAAACAAGTAAATGTGTCACCTGCAGAATATCTATTGGCAAATATCATCTTTCCTGCTTAATGTCTGTTCTGTCAATAAAAAGACACAAACCGTCTTCAGTTCAAAGTAACATCTTCACAAATAATGATTCTAATGTTTTAATGTCAACAGATCATTAGCACATTAATTATGTGACATTATTTTAGTTATCATAAGCAAAGTACATTTTTATCATTTTTAATTCAATCTCTACAGCAGGGCTCTCAAACCTAAGCCTCTTTGTCCATCTCCAGTGTCTCTGAGAAAAATCTTGATGAATATCAGAACTCGCAGCAAACACTCCTAACTACTGGTGTGCTTGCTCTGCTGCTGGACTTTAATCAAAATCAAGTTGAAACATTCCTTTTTTAAGTTTTACAACCTTTAATTATCACTTTTGCACAAACAGTTTTTTTCTCTGTATTTCTTTGTGGTTTTGGAGTTACTCTGTTTCAAAGAAGGCCATCCATTTTCTTAGCTGCTTATCCGACTGTCATGTGCAAAGATGTCACCTTTCTGGACCATTTTTATAGGAGCAGCTACAAACTGGGTTACAAAAAAGCCTCTAGATTAATGGCATAGGAATCATACAAAAAGATTTTATATTTACTGAAATTACTTGTTAGTTGATCTCTGAAGTGAGCGTGACATGCTGTGGCTGTGATAGCAGAGCATAAAAACATGCCTCGCTTGTTTAAAACAAAAAGAACTGTTCCCATGTATTAATGCATCTGTGAATATAAAAGATCGTGATGACTAATACTTGCTAATAATTGCTACATCAGCCTCCACTTCTTTTCTCAACTCCTTTATTCCTCATTTGAGCCCTTTGACTTTTATATCTTGTGTATGTTGTTTGACTTAATAAAGCATTTTAAACATTAGGTGACACAATATGAATAATATGAGACAAATGTTGGGAGAATTTTTGTTTGTATAGTTTGCCACACTACAAAGACATAGGAGCAGAAATTTTATTTGTATACATGAATCTTGAAATCTTCTCTGCATGTGTCATGCTGTCATGTTTGATGCATCTTTATACATTGATACATAGAAATTTTATATGGTGCAGATGGGTTAAGATTAAAGGAACACCAGGACACTTGAGCATTACTGTGAAGGGATCTGCAGGCTCTCGAATGCTTTCAGGGACATTTTGCTATCAGATTTGTACGTTTATTTTTTTATCCTATAATGAAACGTTTCTGTCGTGATCAGGGTAGTTTCTTCAAGTTTGACAGGGGCTCCTTAAAAAGTTATGAATCATTAAAAGACTAGAAATGCATTTTGAAAGGATGGCGCTCATCCCTCCATCACAGTTTTGGACCTGAAATCTTACATGATGTTGTTGGCTGCTTTTTTTTCCCCTTTAATTTGACACCATCTGTATGTCAAGTGTGCAAGGCAGCAGCCTGTTATCAAACCAATATCGACAAGTCTAATTCAGCGGTCCCCAACCTTTTTTGCGCCACGGACCGGTTTGTGCCCGACAATATTTTCACGGACCGGCCTTTAAGGTGTCGCGGATAAATACAACAAAATAAAACTAGTACCGGTACCCAAAAAAAGGAAGATTTATTCATAACACACGTGAAAAGACCCAGGAAAACTGAGTTAACGAAAAAAAACGATAACAAAATAACGCTAAAAACCGATAAAAACCCTGAAAACCATACATTTCACACTCGGGTCTCAACTCTCGTGGCCCGGTACCGGTCCGTTGTCCGGGGGTTGGGGACCGCTGGTCTAATTGACCAGTTCTGCAATGGACAGCAGGAATATTAAGTCCTGTCCTTGATGGCTACAAACCAGTACGTGTGACACATTGTGTGCGTCTGAAGTGATAAGATTTACAACCAAAGGCTGTGTTCCCTTTAACACTAGTCACTTAAAGATGTGTATTTATTATTTTTATTTATTTTCTTGCCTTGAAATCTTGTATTGTATTGAAATTTTCCAGCTCGCCATCCACTTGTAAAATCTATTTAAGGGAGCCTCGTGGTTTTCTTAGGCACAGCACAGCATGATTTAAGATTCAAACATTTTTCCTCACCACCTACAACAAAGTTTGTGTGTGCGTCCTCAAATAGACACTGCAGTCACACCCCCACTACTGCAAGATGCCTTTTCCAGGTCCTCCATGACCAAATCCTGCTCCGTGACGTGGTTGAGTCGCCTGGACGTGTTCTTTTCCAAGCTGTTGAGAGAGATGGGTTCCAGGCAGGTCTGTGCATTATTCGCAGGGAGGACAGAGTTTCCCTGCAGCCTGTGCGAGTAGGTTTTCCTCCGCTGGCCGTCGGCTGTGCACAGGCTGAACTTGAACACTGCTTGAAAGCCTCTTCGGAAATTCTCATTGAAGAAACCGTAGATGATGGGGTTGACGCTGCTGTTGAAGAAGGCCAGCCAGTGGGCAAAGGGGTAGATGTAAATGTTGATGATCCTGTACTGTTGCTCAGTCAGCCTGGCGTAGTCGCTCAACATCATGAGAGTCCACAGAGGCAGCCAGGACAGGATGAAGAGCAAAGCAACTATCAGAAGCATTTTAATGACGCGTTGCTTTTTCTTGGACACCGTGTGGCGGTTCTCGTGGCCCGGCTTTCCTCCCGTTGGAACTGCTGTTTTGAAAAGCGTAATCCCAATCCGGGCGTACATGATCACAATGAGGGAAAGAGGAGCAAGATAGATGTTTGCAAACAGGACTGTGGTGTAAATCTTTCTCATGTCTTGGTTTGGCCAGTTCTCTCTGCACCAATAAAAAGGAATAGTTTTGTTATCATATCCCAGCAACACCCGGATGGTTTGCTCCTTGGTCACTTGTAGCATCACCCCAGAGGGACACATGATGGATATGGCCAGAACCCAGATGATAACTATTATCAGCGTAGCTGTGGAGATGGTCAGCTTTTGCTTGAATGGGTAGACGATGCATCTGAATCTGCAAGAGGGTACAAAAGGACCAGATGGTTAAGATGCATGTAGGCATTTAAACTACTTTAAAAATGTATATTTTTCAGAGGAACCTCATAATATTAGACTTATTGTAATCATATTGAGGATCTTTTGTGTTAAGTAACTCATTTTTACTTTTATAGCAACTGACTACATGAGCATGTGCGTCTGAAAAGCTACATGGTGTTCACATCATACTGCACTAAAGGTCACTGTGCACGCTGCATGCTGTTTGAATAAATGCTGCTGATTAGCTCGTTAGGACATTAAGGTTTACGAGGACTTTTTTTGTGTCATTTTCCTTTGTTTTCAAAGCCTTAAGAAGCACAAATGTGTCCTTTAAGTGAGCACTTGCCAGCTACAGTGTACAATTCATTTAGAAATCAGCTTATATGGTCGTGTTCTCACCTCTCCATGCAAACATTACACCATCACTTTCCATTTGTTTGCAGTCTCTGACAGTCATGTCAGCTGTATTGTGTCTAAGTATGCAAACTGTATTTCAAAAGTTTCAGTTGGACTTATTTTGGTGTGCCTAATTTGCTTTGTGGATGTCATTGTGAAGTAAAGCCCCTTTTTTTTCTTGATGTCTGTCACTGTGCAGCGCTGGAAAAACGAGTGACTAAATAAGTTCCCCCGGGCCAGTCTGCTTTTTCAGTGTTTACAAATGTCACTGCTGAGTACTTCAAAAATGCTAATGCCCTTCTTCTTCTGTGCCTTTTTCACCAGCCATTGTCTGAGATGTCTTGCCCACTGACTTCACAGTAACACAACAACATATAATCAAAAACTTCAATCCAACTGGAGAAGCTGTGCAAACATTCAACCTGCATGACTCTTGGAGTTTAAAATGAAGAACTTGCATGCACGATACTTAAATCAGTCACCAATTTCAGACACAATCAGAGGTTCCATCTGCAAAATAATCACTGTATAATCTTTCATTGGCAGAGCCGAACGCTGTGACTGTGAAAAATCTGCAAGAATGCAAATTTTTCACAGCCACAGCTTGAATAAAATCTAAACATTGCAGAGGAGGGATGGAAATCAGTTCTGACAGGAGAGATGCCCATGTCTGGATCGACTTGAATTCTCACTGTGAAATAATCTTATTCACAGTGAGGCAGCTTTGTGGACAGCAGTGAGGCTATGTTAATCTGACAACAGAGGCTTGAAGATGCTTACTGATTACTAAATGACTGAAAATATGTTTTGGCTACTGTATGAAATTAGTCATGATGACAAAGTGCAATGTAATGTGACAGCAGTAAGGTAAAGGCACAGAAAATGAGACTGAGCGATTACTGGCTCACTGAACAATGACAACAAAGGTGACAACACAGAGCTCTGTGTCTCCTTGTCCTTTCAAATTTAATTCTAAGTATGTAGCTGATGGATATTGAAGGTGACTTTGAATTCTGTATGTCAAAGCATTTCAAAATCTGTCCATCCCAGAGGCACAGACAGCCTCTAGTGATATGAAATAGTGATGGAGTGATATCGCTGCATGTCTAGTGTCTGAGGACAGAGAGATGATAATATACAGCGCTGTCATTTTACACCATGCAGAGCTTTTGTCACCCTCAAGTCATATTTACACCTTCTAACTCCACTTAGGATGTGGGGCTTTTTGTGGGCTCTAGTGCTGGTGACAGACTGCTTTCTAAAGCCTCTTGCTTTGGTTTGTAAAGCGATTAAGCAGGATTAACATCCGACTGTTGACATCTTTGTGGACGGCAGTGAAGCAATTCAAATGAAGACATGTGCCAGTTAAAGATAATAAAGCTGCACAAGCCTGTCCGGCTTATGTCTTTCTCAACAAGACATCACAAAACAGATTTCATTGAAATTTGTTGAATTTGGAAAAAGGGGCAGGATAGTTGTTTTGTTTTTTTATTTATTTTTTGGCCACTTGAGGGAAACAAGCAGATAAAATTTAACATGAATGCTTCTTTACACAGCCGCCATTTAGGGCTAAGTAAGATTGGCAGTGTTTTGGAGACGTGTCTCTGTGATCTAATACCTGCAGTCCAATATTCTCCAACTTCAAGCATTATGAAGAACCCTGCACTACAGGCAATTTTAAGCATTGTTTTTGGTCTCTTTTTGCACCCAAGAGAAAATCTTTCCTCCTTTAGCTGACAGATACTCCGTAGCACAGTATTTCCCAACCACTGTGCGGTGGGACACAGGTGTGCCGTGGAAGATTATCCGGTTCCACCTGATTAGTACTCTAAGCGATCGGCATGAGTAACGGGCAGAACAATTACATTCTCTTCCACTAGAGGGCCGTCCAACTACCTGCTCTAATTAAATGGGTTGCCAACCACCAGTAAAACAGAAGACAAAGAAGAAATTACATAATAGTCATGCTGTGAGTGAGATAACGCAGCACGTAATAGCAATCGATACATATTAGAAAAGGAAAAGTAGTCAATCCGACCTGGATCCTGGAGAAAATTCTCACCCAGATGAAGGCCCTAGCAGGAGTAGTGGTCAGAAGAAAGCAAAAAAGGTATACTGGGGACAAACCGAGCCAATTCCGCTATGCCCGGTGCATGGTGAAAAATGATCAATATGCTTCTTGTGACATTTTTGTTTGGTGGTGTGCCGTGTGATTTTCTAATGTAAAATATGTGCCGTGGCCTCAGCAGGTAGAGTCTGCTCTGACCCTTCCTGTAAAGAGCATCAGTGTTGTGGCTCCAGTCCAGTTTATTATTCAGGTGAACACCCAGGTACCTATAAGAGTCCACTATCTCAATGTCCACTCCCTGGATGTTCACCGGTGTCAGTGTGGTGGGTCTGCGTCTCCGGAAGTCCACCACCAGCTCCTTGGTTTTCCCCGCATTGATCAGCAGGTGGTTCTGCTGACACCAGTCTACAAAGTCCAGAGTCCACTGTCTGTACTCTGAGTCGTCCTCACCTGTGATGAGGCCGACTATGGCAGAGTCGTCAGAGAACTTCTGTAGGTGGCAGCGTGGGGAGCTGATGGAGAAGTCTGCAGTGTAGAGGGTGAAGAGGAATGGTGCCAGCACAGTTCCCTGTGGGGCCCCCGTACTGCAGACCACCGTGTCAGAGATAGAGATGGCACGATACCACTTTTTTATGTCCGATACCGATACCGATATCATAAATTTGGATATCTGCCGATACCGATATGAATCCGATATTGTGTTTTTTAATCAATAAAACTGTTTTTTTTTTTATATCTTGCTGCATTTTGTATAAGTTCATACTCAAGTTTAAATAAACAACAACACTAAAGCTATTCTGTTATACCTGTGTAAAAAAAAAAAAAAAAAAAAAAAAAAAAAAATACACTGCACCCAAAATATTTCATAGTTCAGCAACACTGATCAATCTAATAAACACCTTACCTAACTTAAAACCTAACTTAAACCTACTCCATCCTCCCTATTCTGGTATTTTAAAGAGTACTTAGCAGAAATATTAAGCAACCTAACTAATAGGGTTGCAAACTCCCAGCAAAAAAAAAAAAAAAAAAAGGGAACCACCCCCCACCCTCCACCTCATGATGCTTAATCGATGTAATCAACTTTAATTTGATGCAGGGTGAAAAAAAATGCACAGAAACAAATTATTTTTCAAGAATAATTAAATAGATTCAACATCTTTCTTCAACAGAATTGCAGAATTCACAGATGGTACCTTCCCAAAGGAAAAAGTACTATAGCTTACTAGGGTATATTAGACTTAACAGTTACTATATACAGTAATGGACTTCTATATATTTTACACAAGATTAAAACTTTGGGTGTAAGATTCAGATAATTATTTATTAAAAGCTAGACATTTTAAATGAGAATAAGAAAGAAAAGTATGTCTTTGTGCCCCCTTTTCCCTGTTCATGCCCTATCGGCCCCTGGCTAAACTTTGCTAGATCCGCCCCTGCACAGTTACCAGCCGTCAGCTACGTGAAAAGGATCCTGGTCTAGAAGAAAGTAATATTAAATAAATTCTAACAACAGCTTATCAAGCTTAAAGGTGCTGCTGTTGTTCAGCCGCTGGTTTCCTCTTTCTGGTGCAAAGTGGGCCAAAAACAAAGAAGAGAGACGGACTCCCGACAGAAAAGCCGATCAGCTGATCGTTAAGCAGTTTCACGATTGAAGTAGCGGCAGGAAGGTGAGGGAGAGAGAGAGGCAGTCGCTCCATATATCGGTTGTTAAGCTTAACATGGGAACGCTTTACAAACATTCAGAGATGAACTTACACACTTGCTTTACTTCTCTCTGGGATAACTTCCTCGGAGATGAAATGCTGGTTTGGTAGCGAGGCTACAAACACACAGCCGCATGAGGCATACTGCTGCAACGTGCTACGGTTATGAGCCGAGTTACGCCGTGTTGCAAGTTTTGTGAGATGCTTTTTTGATATTTAATGGATCGGATTATATTTTTTATTTTTCGCCGATATCCGATCCAGTAATTTAGGTCAGTATCGGACCGATACCGATACGTAATATCGGATCGGTCCATCTCTAGTCAGAGACACAGCCCTGTGACCTCACATACTGTGGGCGTCCTGTGAGGTAGTCCAGTATCCACTGGGACATGTGGTGGTCCACTCCCGATAGCTCCAGCTTGTCTCTCAGAAGTCGTGGCTGGATGGTGTTGAAAGCACTGGAGAAATCAAAGAACATGATCCTCACAGTCCTTCCAGGCTTCTCCAGGTGAGTCAGAGCTCGGTGCAGGAGGTAGATGATGGCGTCCTCCACCCCAATGCCAGGCTGGTAAGCAAACTGCAGTGGATCCAATGAAGACCTCACCAGGGGGCGCAGATGGTTTAGAACCAACCTCTCGAGGGTCTTCATCAGATGCGATGTCAGGGCTACCGGCCTGTAGCTGCTGAGGTCCTTGGGATGGGAGGTCTTTGGTACCGGTACCACACAGGATGTCTTCCACAGCTGTGGTACTTTCCCCAGTGACAGGCTCAGGTTGAACAGATAACCTAGGATGCCACACAGTTCATCTGCGCAGCATCTCAGGAGCCTGGAGCTGATGCCATCTGGACCTGCAGCCTTCCGCACCTTAATCTTGCGAAGCTCATTCCTCACTTGAAGTGCTGAGATAGAAAGACTGGATTTTGGGGGAGGGGTGTGTATGTTGGAGTCCACAGAAGCCGGGGGTGGGTGTAATGACTGGGAGCTGGGAGGTGTGAAGTCCTGAGATGGACAGGCAGTCCCTGAAGATGAAGGAGATTGCAGCAGGGGGGGCGATGCTGTGGGAGGGGTGATGGGAGGGGTGGGTGTTTGATCAAACCTATTAAAATAATTATTTAGGTCATTCACCCACCCCAAGTCTCCTGCAGCCTGGGGGGTTGGTTTTTGTCCTGAGATTGTCTTCAGGCTGTTCCAAACCCCTCTGATGTTGTCCTGTTGCAGCTGCTCTTCCATCTTCCTCCTGTAGTTTTCCTTCCCTTGCCTTATCTTCCATTTCAGCTTCTTCTGAACAACTCTCAGCTCCTGTTTGTCTCCAGATCTAAAGACTCTCTTCTTCTCCTTGAGGAGAGCCTTAATTTCAGGATTTATCCATGGCTTGTTGTTAGAAAAACACCGTACCTTTATGATGGGTACGGAGTTGTCCACACAGAAGTTCATGTAATCCGTAATGCAGTCTGTGATGCTGTTGAGGTCATCCTCCAGGGGGCTGCAGAGGTTGTCCCACACAGTAGAACGGAAACAGTCCCTCAGGGCCTCTTCAATCTCTGCCGACCATTCAGTTTTAATTCAGTTTTATTTATACAGCGCCAAATCACAACATCAGTCACCTCAAGGCGCTTTATATTGTTTATGTCAGAACCGGTGCCATGGTTCTGACATAAACGGTAGTAACCAGACCGAAAAGCAGCGCACATTTCGGTGCTTTATTTCGGTGCTTTTTTTTTTCCTGAGCCAATTCTAGCCAATCATTTTACGTTGCCGAGGATAGTAGGCGGGGCCAGGTACGTACGTTCTTTCAGAGCAGAGCTACAGATTAAAAATGCCCAAGGTGAAGCGGTCAAAAGTCTGGCTGTACTTCACAGCAAAAGATGCAAACTCAGCAGCCTGCAACAAGTGCTTTAAGCTGATACTGTGATATGTGACCTCAAATCTGATGAAACACCTGGCGACGCATAGCGTTTTTTTTTTTTTAAAGCCGAGAAATGCGCCGTGTTTGATAGCTTGCTGCGAGACCTCACACCGTGCACATCTACTGCGGGTGTGGTGCCTGTTATCGGACCCGGAGTTAGCAACATCCCCCAAAAACCCGAAGAGGAGAGTCCTGGCCCCTAGCCCTGTCAGCGTAGCAGAAATGATGAGGATGATGATGGCAGCAGCAGCCGTTCTTCTCTGCGTGAGTAGCTTCATGTTGTTCGTGTGTAATTAACGTTGAGTACGCTAACCACGTTATTACATTAATGCATGTAAGGTGAACTAGCAAACACCGTCGTAGTTACATGCGGCTGTCTTCTTGTTTGATGGCAGATGCTCCCTTCACCCTGGCCAAAAAGGCTAAAATGACCAAAGAAAAAGTGGGAAACAGTTAAACATGAGAGGTTTTTGGACAAAGTTTGTGTTCTCCATTCTTTAAGCACTGGTTTGAGCACCCGCACCGTTTCAAAAGTACCGGTTTGGCACCGGTATCGGATAAAACCTAAACGATACCCGTCCCTAATTATTACCAATCTGAGCTTTGTCATAAGCTTAATAATATCATTCACTCTAAAAGACTGTTTTAAATAAAGCTGGGGATGGAACTGCAGAAGAACTGAAGGCTTAAGTACACAAGAGGTAATCTGGGAGATGGAACGCACCGGGGAAACACAGCTGAACTAAATCAGGGGAAGCATGACGGAGTGAAACAAAGCTACACACAAAGCACATGAGACAAGGGACTGGCAAATTAAACAGGTACTAAGTGAACAGGTGACAGACTGATATATACGAACTTGATATGAAACAAGAAACACTGAATTGACATAGAAAAAGAAAGACAAACAGAGGCTGGAAAGGACACAGACAGATGGGGGGACATGACTGAGGAGACGGAGAGGGACGACAAAGAGGAAGAGAATATAAAAATAGTACAAACAGATTCCAAATGAGAGATGCTTACAACTAAAAGGAATCACAAACTCACAAAGAACCCAGGATCATGAGAGGGCTTTGACTTCAAAGTACTTAATTACATGAATTCATGGAAAGCACTTATTGAACAAATTGCATAAAAGATGCTGCGACCTTTATATTTTTCTAATGCAGCTTGAAAAATAAAATACATCTACATTACCTGTCAACAGCAATAGCAACGAGCGTGAAGACAGAAGCTGACACAGAGATCCCTTGAACCATGCCGCTCATTTTGCAGACCAAGCTTCCAAAAGGCCATCCTGTTGACAAGAGAGATGCACTCAGCTGATTTACTACTGAGACAACAAACTGTGACAGTTGGCATGATGACTGTAGCCCCAGGCTGTGACTCTCATGTGATGGCATACTTCTGGGACACAGAGGAAACCATCAGTTCCTCTAAGAAATATTTAACCAGTGAGTTCTGAAAAAGCCAGAAGGCCATTTAGGAAACACATATTAAAATAACTTTTTAATAATCCAGACCATAGTGCTAAACACTGCCGGTTAATCTGGAAGGACTAATGTAATTATGTGAGCTACACGTATGCAAAGGCCTGAGAGGCACGACTGCTTTATATGATAGTTTTCCAGTACCTATATGAATTCTGACAAAGGATAAGAAACGGGAAAACAAAGATTACACCCACAAACTCACCAGTGTATGCTAGAAGCTGAGGGGGTTTGTCTTAATGTCATAAGCAAGTGTTTTGAGTGGGAACAATCCCTTCCTTAGCAATACGTAATCAGTGATGCTGGTAACAGTAACACCTACAGTGTTGATGTTTAATGTGCGTAGCCTGCAGACAATCATCAGTATAGAGACCTCAGGAAGAAGAAAGACGGTACTCAAGGAATCCTCAGTCAGCCCTTTGTGCATGAATAGTTTAGTAAAACCTGCAGAAAATGCTTTTAACCATTCAGTAAAACTTGTGAATCCCTCCCCAGTTCATTCATGTAGGAGCTTCAAAATAACTGCACAAACAAGTGCCCGAGAGGCCAACAGGCGAGGATTTCTGCTAGAAGGATGTTGATATAAGCCATTTATCTGCACTTGCAATTAATTGTTATACCAGATGAAGGTTGAATGGGACTAACAAACCTCATGGGGTTCCTGGCAGAGCGTGTTATTTTTATTAGTGAAATTGAAATCCGAGTTTTCAAATATTGGCATTTAACAGTGAAGAGAAAAACATTTAAAGGACGAGATTTTCAGGGAACTTTATAATAGTATTCCAGGGTTTCTATCTCCGCCCACCAGCAGTATTACTACATTGTGGGGGGTCTAATGGGGGCTCTTTGAGTTTGAAAATGAACCTGGTAACCTTACAACAAAAATTATCAAAGCACACCTGCAATGAGAATGCCTTATGCTACAGGAGAGAGAAACCCAACTGTTCCCGGTTTCTAATAATAACATAAGGCTTATCTCTGTTACTGGTTGAAGATACTGAACTGTAAATCTAGGAAACAGAATAAGGGATTTGAAACAAGAGGGAATTTAGAAGTCACCTCTTCACAGGTCTCGTTTTTGAACTACGTAAATTATTTGAGGATTAAGCCTCGCACAGGTGGGAGCGCAACGATCTGGGAGTTTGCTCTCTTATATGGATGATGTCAGACCAATATAATGGTAGAAATAACTGAACTGAAAGCGTATTTTTATTTCATTGTATAAATGACCTCATTAATATTTTGTGAAGTAGTTTGTAAAGTTATGAGTGACTATTATATTGTTGGAGCGGATGCTTTTATTTTGAAAGTCACAGAGCGACAAGGTGCCGTAAATTAAGTGGCGTAAACCATAAAGCAGAAGCGCGGGTTTTAATGCACAGCGAGAAGGTGTGCTCTATGGTTAATGGACGGGAATGGGGAAAAACGGCTATAAAGGTGCAATCCTGAGTTGAAAGCAGTTTCTTAGCACCTGGTTGATGAGGGAACAAGGTTTGTAACAAAGTTTGTCCTGTGGATATGTACTTTGTTGTTTTACGGAGCATATAGCTGCTGACCGCTACTAAGGATAAAGGTTCATCTTTTCAACCGACGATGCTACACATTGTGTATATGTTTACCTCCTTGTCTTCCTTTCTTTCCTTTTTTTTAAGGAATAAACAGATTAACAAGCTGTCTACATAATGCGCCCAGCTTCTTAATCCCTTTCAGAACAGAAAACTCTAAATAAGGCCGAGACAGACCCACTTTCTTCAAATTTCTTCTGTGTAGGCAGACAGTATGCTGATATCCTGAGCTGCCATCCATCCGCATACTGGATTTAGAACCAACAGACACGGTCTGGTGTCATTTTTAATTACTGTTTTCATAATAAAAATTATCCTCAAACACCAATTCCTTCTTGTTGGAGGTCTGCAGTTACTGTTTTTTACAATAATTTCTATTCACAAAATGTGCAGAAGTAGAACAGCTTCATGTTAGATTAATGCACGTAATGTCTTTATCCTGTGAAGGTTATACAGTGTGATAATGCACTTCTGTTACACACAATATGTTATTAACCAAAATTACACAGCATCTGCCAAATCTGCTCACAATCAAGTGCTGGGCAGATGAGCAGGCAGATTTTGGGCATCTTTAATCTTCTTGTGATGCTTCTTTCATATGGTTTGAGTTGCCAATAAGCACAGATGCAGATGACAATACCATCAATCACGGTGAACTAGAGCATCATCACATGGGCTGTAGATGAAAGCTTTCTTAGAAACAGGCAGATTGCAACTAGTCCAGTCTTTTCAGAGCACTCACGGGCTAAACAAGAGCCTCTTATCACTATAGCTGAAAGAAGATGGCTGTAACCGTCATCGCACTGCTTTTCATTGGGGTTGGGAAGCTTCACAGTCTCACTGTCAAATGGAGAGTTTTACATTTTGTTTCTTGCTCCAGTTCACGGTGCTAAAGCCCTGGCCCCTGATCTCCAATAACATTAACTCCAGTCTCGTTTCCAAAAAAGCTGAAAAATGCGAATTAAAAATGCAGAAATACACTTTTGAAAAGGTAAGTTCATTTTTACATTGATGCCAGCAACATGTCTCAGAAAGGTGAGATGAGGGGCAGTTTACCTCTGGTTGCATCACCTCTCCTTTTAGCAGCATTTCTATGCGTTTTCAGGCACTGAGGGCCAAGCTGTAGTTTGGAAAGCTCACATAGATGAGCTGCTGAGCACCCAGAAGACAGCAGAATTTCTAAAATGTGCTTTATGCATCTGTTTGTTTGCATTTTAACGTTTTTACTTGTTTTCCTGGTCGCAGACAGGGTGCTCCTGAGAGGCTGAACCTCACATTTACTTGTGTATGTACCATGAAATTCTTCATAATTCTAAGATGTTTGCACACGCAGTCCTTCAGAGTGGTGAACCTCTTCTAGTCTCTATTAAATTTCCAACCTCTCAGGAATTGTCTGTTTATTCCAAATAATGCTACTAATTAACGTCTTAGTTATCAGATGTTTCACTGTGTGTTTTTTAAAATGTATTATTATAACTCTTCATGTTTTTGTGGCCCCTGTCCTAACTTCTGTTGAAATATTTTATGCTGATTTGGTAATTATTGCCTACAAAGTTAAATTGTGCCTTTCCCCCTTTGTCCACAATCTCTCATTAACACATTTGATCACAAAAACAGATTTTTTTGAGTAACATGCAAACTGTGCAGACAGACGGATTAGAATGGGATCTAATCTGTTCTGACGAAATAAAGAAAAGCAGAGCTGAATGGAGATGTCGGAGTGATTTATTGGCCAAATGCCACTGAATTTCTCTGGATCCTACTCCACTAACACTGCACAGCACTGCACAGCACTGCACAGCATGAGGTGGTCAGCAGAAAGATGGAGTGCTGGCAGACTGGTGATGAGCTCTGCCCATTTTATGATTGACACAGCCCTTTACGTTCCAGCTGAGTGAGCTCAATTTTCATCTCTGTGACAAAAGCTCTTTGGCCTGCTGGCGTCTGAATGAATCTTTCATTTTGTCTCCATACAAACTGCAGCTTGACTCACCTTGAACCTTTTTTTTTGTCTGCTGGCATCACATTCACCATTATGTCCACTGATATTTTACTTAAATCTCAACAGTCAATCAGCAACCAAAGAGGGCCATCTTTTTTTGCCTGATCATCACTTTGGGCTCCCTTCTTGCTCAAATGTTTGGATCTTCAGTGGCATGAAAAATCTGCTGGAGAGGCCGACGGTAATCTATCTTGCCCTCTTGACATGGCCTCTCCATTAGGTCATGCAACATAACACACTAAAGAAACTGCAGAGAATTTACTGGAGTATATTCTTCTAAAACATCTCGTGTTATCCTATCTTGTGCAACATGAAATGTGACAAGCTGACTCACTCATGAATTCTCAGAACAGACCCAAAAAATAAAAATGTTGCAACAGGCATCTAGTGGTCGGGGTCATCAGCCACTTGTTCCTCCCTTTATTGAACCAGGCCTTCATTTTGATGTCTCCTACCCCGCTTTATCATTTCATGATTGCATGAAATTGCGTGGTCATGATACCTTCCTGTTGACAAAATCTTCACATAATCACCTTCTGGAGCGATCAAAAACAGTTGTGGCTGCAGGTGGTGTCACATAATAAGATGGTATATCCACATTTCAGTTTTTCAATAATCTTGCTGATAAGAGAGTCAAGTAATGTAAAGCTCTCAGTTGGTACATCCTTTGCAAAGGCTAATGCATTCTGGAAAGCAATCAGGATCCCCACTTAATCATGAGCTATAAGCTTGCACCTTCCACCCAAGTGTAATCCTTTTAAAATCCATATCTGATGAAGCCTAATCAAATATTTTATATTTCTGTATGGAGACGTGCTCTGCAGATTGACACACTTCTTATTTGTGTTTGACAATTTTTGCAGTCAAATCTCTGCATGAGCGCGACATTAGACACATACTGTTACAGATACTGTTGGCCTGAGCCAGTCAGCATCAGACAGGACTATCAGCTGTGCTCCAGTTAAAAATATCTGAACACCATTTAGAGGAATTTGAATTTTTTATGGATTTTTTTTTTTAAATCCAGTAAATTGTCAAGGACTTCAAAGGACTCACCATGAATTAATCACACAAACTCTTTTTTCTTTCTTTTTGTAAGTTTATAATTGCTTACAAGATTTTTTTAATATGTTCAGGTTTCAGCATCAAAACATCTGCGCAAAAATCCAGGTGACTGGAAATAATTCAAAAGATGTTCTTTATTCAGCTTCTTTTACAAAGATCCTGGTGTGCTGCTTTCACTCTGCTTTTGAAATCTGACCTTAGTTTGTTCCATACTTGACCTCAACCAGAGCGAGCCACATGGGCCAGCCCTCCCAATCACCCCTCCTACTGGCTGGGGGGTCCACTGGTGTCTGATGCAGTGTGGATGGGGTAGCAGTCGGGGGGTGAGGTCTGGGCAGTCAGTAAAGTCATCCTCAGTGAGAAGTGGCGAGCAGGGTCGGTATACTTGCATCTTCTGGGTTCAGTGTTTACACATTAGGCTAAGTTTGTTCCCCTGCAGATATGGATATATCCAAGTTGCACAAGTGCCAAAATCTTGCTATTATTAGCCAAATGTAATCATTATTCTCTCTAATAAGCTACATCACAAAATAATTTTTACTGATGTTTTTTCTATTATTACTATTATCCTGTTATTTCTATTATTTTGTGCTCGGCAGGTGGCGATTCCAGAGCTCAGTTTCTACTCTGTTGATATGTCTCTCCTCTAGGTTTCTTTTATTAATGCATGACACTGGGATTGCATACACGCTTTATTTTATTAAATGTTTTTATTATTTTTAGCTGTTCCAGTGCCATTCATAGTGCAGCAAATGTTTACCCACTGGTGTATTCTTGAACTGCTGAGGTTAGAGGTTCGCACTGAAAGAGATTTTTATAAAACTCTGCATAATTTTTAATGCGATAATCTACTGGAAAGCTAATCTGGAATCTGTTTCCTTCTGGTAGCTGCAAGCTGTCCCTTACATTTCTGGATTAAATTCATTGTTATGTCATTGCAGCAGGAATTTAATCACACAAAGAATTCCAGCCAGCTGGACGTTCACACATTGCATGTCTGGTTTGGCTCTTGATTCAGACAATAATGATGTTTGTTTTTTTATACCAAATATCTGCTCTTACAAAGAGGAAGGATGTGGATAATTGGTCTGTAACTGTAATCGCTAATTGCAGATTCCGCTCTCGTTATACATCCAAAATTGTTGCTCTAAATGAATAAAGCAATTTTCTTGTCATTCAGTTGACATTCTTATTGTTAGCAAAAGACACGAGCTTGTGAGCTTTAATTTGAAACTGTTATTTCATATCAGAATCAAAGGAATTTGAAAACACTTTCTAAGAGTAAATTATCATAAAATCATTGTCAGGAAAAGGTCTGATTTTAGTCATTTAATTTCAATGTGTAACTGTAGACAGTATCTGAACCCCCAGCTACTATCACTTGCCTTAAAAATTGCTCATGTGTGATCTGAGTCATCAGCAACCAACTGTCAAACGGAATTGGAGCACAATGTGGAAAAAGCCCCGGTCCAGCTCATATAAGCAGGGAACATTTCCTCCATCTCAGCTCACAATTTCAACTCTGCTGAGTCTCTTCTGTTTTTCACCAGCACAGGCGATAAGAAAACGGTGGGTCATGTCTCAATGCTCACAAGGTTCATTTAGCAAGAGAGGTCTCCACAGAAAAGTTGGGTAGTTAACATTAATACAACTCAAAGCCAACATACAAAGGCAGCTTAGCAGTCAGTGGAAAAACTGTTGTGGATTTGATTTCAAGGTTAATCAAAGGATTAATGAGGCTAGCAGCTCTGACGCTGTGATTTCACAGTAGAAAGCAAAATGGCTGGTTGAACTCTGGAAAAGATGGTGAGAACACATTTTTTTATACAGCATTTTCTTTGTGATCACTGAAATGTAAAGCAAGTCTTGGTGAAACAGGGCAAAAGTGAAGACAACAGAAAAACCCTACCCCTTCTGCTCAGTGGCCGTTTCAGGATATCAGGAATCAGATCTGGTTCCACTACGGTGACTCAGCTGTTGCTGGTCAGGCTGGATTTGACCATACTCCGGCTGCCTTAACATTCATTTGTAATTTGGGTTCATGTGTGCACTGGATATACCAAATCTTGGATATTTCTAAGATGTTCTATCACTACCAAAAAGTGGTTATTTTCTGCTTCAGAACCTGTTAAGTAGCTGGTTATGATTATGTTCATTAGCATTTGCTGAGTTCTGCAGATAATCTGCAAAACTTTCATCAAGGAAATTAGATTTTAACTTTCATGTTGGCAACTTTTTATTTTGTTCTCCATTATTGCTGTTTGGTCTACACACTGAAGCTTAAATACGCCCTTTCAGGATGTTAATCACAATAGAAGCTTGTCCTCTATCTGGGTTATCAGGAAGCAAGAAGCAATAAATCATCTAATTTATAAGAATCCACATGCAGAGTCCTCTCTGTACTAAAAGGTAATAGTTTCTTCCCTACTCAATGCTCAACCTCTCAACCAGGTAGAGTTTTTGGGTAGTATTGCCAGCTAATGGCACAAAAGAGCAACACACCTCTATTACTGTCTACTCACCTGTAATTATGTTGTCAAGAAGCGTTGTTGGCATGCAGAAAATCCCCACCAGCAGGTCGCTCACAGCAAGGTTTAGGATGAACAAGTTGGTAACAGTCCGCATATTTTTGCTCCTCAGCACGATGAAGCACACCACTCCATTTCCCACCATGCACACGAGGAAAATCAGCAAGTAGGACACGATGAAGATGGCTGCCGTGGATGGCTGATGCAGGTAAAATCCAACATAAGTGATGTTGCTCCTGGATATGACAGACTCCAAGGAGGAGTTGTAAAAAGTCCAGTTGTCATTCAGTTGAGTCAAGTTGTTTTCAAGTCCTTCGTTCATTTTAAACCTGTAACATGAAAAGCCGTTAGAAGAATGCAATGAGAAGGTCCTGGAGTATTTATTTATTTTTTTAAGATTAGTTTTGTATTAAGTAAAATCCTGCAATCGTAGGTTTGTTAAAGGATTTTTGGTGAAAACACGTGGCCCAGTCTTTGTCTGTTGACCACTGCTGAATCTCTAATGTAAATCATTTCAGTTTTATTCACATGGCACCAAATCACAATCACAGTCACCTGAATGTGTGTCATACTGTAAGAGCCTACAATATAGAAAACCCCAACAATTAGATGACTGTATATGGAAGTACTTGGTGACAGTGGGAAGGAAAAACACCCTTTTAACAGGAAGAAACCTCCAGCAAAACCAGGCTCAGAGGGACAGCCATCTGCCTCAACTGCTTGCGGGTTAAGGGAGGAAGAAAGGACAAAGACACGCTGTGGAAAAGAGCCAGACATTAATAGCAACTAATGATTAAGAGGTGCAGAGAGGTGTATTTAAAAAAACAAACAAAAGGTGAGTGAAGAAGAATCCCCCAGCAGACTAGACCCACTGCAGCATAACCAGGGAGGATTCAGGGTCACCTGATCCAGCCTTAACTATAAGCTTTATCAAAAAGGAAAGTGTTAATCCCAACCTTCAAAACATCCTTACAAGTGCTAGAAGATACATTATCATGCTAAAGCACCCATTTAGACTCATGGGAGTATAAAAAAAACCCTTAAAAGAATATCATCCTGTCGGATTATAGTAATATTACACGAGAAGAGGAAGAAATCAAAATGAAGAAAAAAAATACCTCAGCTCTTCAAAGAGATGCATGAAAAAGTTTTCAGCCTTTGTAGCTGAAAAAGTTCAGAGGAAATCTGTGATGAAACATTGCTCCTTTCACTCTCACATCAACCTGCGATGTTCGGTCTTTCTGTATTTCACGATGAAGTGCTTACCATCAGCTGCCTGCATCTAGTTCTACCTAAACCAGCGAGTTTGCAGATCATTTTTTAGCACTGCACATTTTACTCCTTACATGTTGGTGAGAAGCAAACAGTAACAATATCTGAGCGCAGCTTGTTGGGTTTTTATTGTGTTACAACAACACTGTGATTTTTGCATGATACCAGATGTTGAGTGTGTAGAAATGTTTAGCTTATTTTAGAGTTTAGACATGTGTTAAGATAGAATGTAGAATTATGGTAGAGACACTGACACTGCCCTGGATATAAATAAAGGCCTGACTGTGTCATGAACTTAGGAGTAGATTTTAGGAGACCCTCCCCCAGTTGAACTGTGAAAGTAAGACAAAGAGGAGTTAATGCTGAGTGGAAATTCCCCAGAGGATACCTGTGTGGGGGTCTCAACATTTAACTTGATAACTGTGGTCTGGAGGGGAGATGGTATTTATGGCCCCTAGGAAGAGACACATACCCACAGTGTTTTAACTGATACACTCACACATCCACATGCACACTCACTCACGTGCTCGTGCACATAGACACAGACACAGAGTTTGCAGCACATTGTGGGGGATTTATGATGGGGTCGCTGCTATAAAGCTGGGTGTAACTAACAAAGAGGTGAAGATCTTTACAGAGGGACACCGGCCTCGTCTTCCCTTCTAGAAGTGCATGCTTAAAATGAAGATGAATAAAGATTTTGTAAAAATGACTACTGGGTCTGGTGCCATCTCTGGAGGCCCGAGGAATAAAAAAGAACCGGGGTAAAACTGATTTCCCAACAAGTGTAGGCAGATACATTTTGATTTTGATCATTTCTTATCAAAAAACCTCAAGTCTGCTGATATATCTGATGGTTATCTGATTACCTGCTGTGTTTTATTTGTCTGTTATTTTAATGGAGGTGGTGATCAACTATTTTTTTTAAACTCCATTTTGAACAGCGTTGTTGTAACTGCTTGTACTTTATCCCCTGAGGTTCTCCAGGCTGGAGTAATTCTCATTTTAAAATGTCCAACTTTTATCTACTGTTGGGCATTTATTGCCCATTATTTAAACGTAGTTTAGTATAGTCGGCATTCAGTATATCAGTACATTATGAAGTACAAAATGAAAATATTAAAGTGTCCAATAAGACTTTGAAACTTGCAACTCAAACTCGTTATTGGAAAAGCTGATGGAATAAGTTTTCCCAGTCGTCTTCTTAACAGCCGGACTTGGTTTTACAACCACTTGTGTCACTTTACAGACCCCAAGCTATGTCCATCTTTTTATACAGTCTCTGATTTAAATGACGTTATCAAACCTTTCCTCAACATTTTGTTTAAGCCCTTTTTTTTAAATTAAAAATTAAAAATCAGCATCTCTTTCAATAAATGTCAAACCGGCCCCGTGCCAGCGGCAGCACACTACCTCACTGTCCTATTTTCCATCTGTGTTGCCACTTGAAGAGAACACTTCTTCCCCCTTCATTTTTTCGGCACGAACATTCCCACACTGGAGCGGCTCTTGTTGCGGGATCCTGCTGTCGCTGTCTGATTGTGTTTTATAAAATGAGATGAGATTGGTTGTTGAGGGAAAAAGAAAATGCCAAAGAAAAAATTACCCACCAAGTCAACAAACTCTCAATTGTGAATTTATGTTCGTATCCTGTTGAAAACATTTCAAAGGTGAACGTGTTGTAAGCACAGGCTAATCATTTCTACTGTGACGTCCTTCTGTATTCAGTTTTGTCTTCAGTAACTGAAAACCTGCTCTGCTGGGTTGAAGAACATTTCTTTGCTGTGAGAAACTCTTGGGTTGCTTTTGCAGTCTACTTTGGATCATTATCCATTTGTGCCGTGAGCACTGTCTGATGCACTCTTCTGCAGCACTTGTCTAAGTCTGTCTAAGAATATAGTCCTGTACACTTCACACTTCATCCTGTTACCTTTATCAGCAGTTAAATCATCAGTTCTCAGTTCCACTGGCAACCATTAGAGCCACGATTAGTCGACTATCAAAATAATCGTTTGTGGCAGCCCTAGCAACCATACATACTTATGCCATAACACCTCCACCATATTTGACAGGTATGCTTTGGATCACGAGCCATTTCAACTCCTCCGCCATAATTTTCTCCATCCTGGTTTCATCTGTCCAAAGAATTTTTATTTCTGAACTGTGAAGGCTCTTTTAGAGTGTTTCAAGCAATCTTCCTCTTTTTCAGTGAAACCAGTGGTTTATACTTTGTAGTAAACCCTGAATGTGTTTCCATTCATTAAGCCAACTTTGGTTTGTAAATGTTGACAGTGATACGCTTACCCCCTCAAAAAGGGTCTTGCCTTGGTTACATGTCATCCACTTATTTGGCCTCTATTTAATTCAGTTTTATTTAATCACAACAACAGTCTCCTCGAGGTGCAGGCTTTCAGCTTGTTTTGATTTTTTTTTCTCTCTGACAGGCTTATTTAGTTTCTTAAACCTTTTGACAGCCTCCCTCACTTGTACTGGTATCTCATATCATGTTTGACGTTAGAATGAAAAGCTATGCTTTGAATCCACTTGAGATGTGTTTGCTTCATTTATCATGAAATGGTAAATGGCCTGTATTTATATAGCGCTTTTTACTAGTCCCTAAGGACCCCAAAGCGCTTTACATATCCAGTCATCCACCCATTCACACACATGATAAGGAAACATGGACCTAACTATAAATCTTGAGTGTTTGGGTTTAAGACTACAGAAATAGAAATTCATTAAACTTCAAGTCCACTGTCTGCGTGTTCATTTTTTACTGTCTGCTCGTACAGAACTTAATCTGTTTTCTAAGAGTAGGTCCACCTGAAGTTGACACACGTGAAGAAAAGTAAAATAACCACTGTTTATATGTGACCAACAAAACAGGCCAACGAAAAAGTCAGTCTCCTCTCAGCTGTCTGAGTGTCACACTTGTGTGCCTTCAAGCAGACAGCAAATTAACAGCTGTGATAGCGTCTACTCGAGAAATTATATAGAAGAGATTTGGATCAGATAAGGGTAGCTGCTGAGAATCCTGCTCATTAAGTCTGATTTGAACGGTCTGGTCATGATTGGATGCTACTTACATGGAGTAATATGAAAGTCTAGATGCTGACTTCCTGTGCTTTGCTGATTTCTTAAATTGATTCCTTCAATCACATTTTCTGAGTCTCCTTTATGATGCATCACAGTTTTTACAATCTCATCACTGAACCCAAGATCAACAATTCCCCTTCAGTTAAGTTTATCACATTTGGTGTTGTTGACAGATGGTTTCAGTCACACCTTTTTGATAGGAGTATCGAGCTGCTTCTTCATCTGTCTCTGCATTTCTGTGATTTGTGCAAAGATATTATTTTCAAAAAAGTGTAGGATTTAATAGCCTGCGAATAAATCATAATGCTAATGCAATAGTCATTAGTCTGCCAGTGTAGCCATATCCTGATTTCTCATTCTCACAGTTCCAATGCATGTATACACTCAGTCAATTCTGACCCTTTTTTTTTTTCATGGTAAGTTTTATTCAACATTTAATCGGTCCAACTCCAGCTGGATCACCTCAGTGTTAGTTGTTTGAAATGCACAAAAAAGCCCAGCACCGCATAGGGTGCAAACTAAACTGCAACATAGTTACAGACACGTGCAAGTTGGCTACACTTTCAGTTGGATCAATCAAGAAAAGGTAAGCCGAAAAGTCCCGTAACCTGGTTCATTTCTGAGGTTTGATTCCAGGTTCTAATAGCTGCTGCAGATTGTTATAAAAATTCTTAGGTATGCTGTGAATTATAGTTCTCAGAAAATCAAAAACCTCAAAAAATTGTAATCACAGATGTAACTTTTAAAAAGCAAAGTGTAATCAGCCAAGAAAGTTGAAAAGGGGCCATTTCTTACTTTCTCTCACAAGTATAACAAAATCAGATTTACAAAGCACAGTTAAAACTGAGCTTTTGAATTGCTGTGCAAAGAATACAGTTACATTTAGGGATGCAACGATACCAATTTTTTCAAACCGATCCGATACCGATACTTGGATCTGAGTACTTGCCGATACCGAGTACAAAAACCGATACTTCTACCACACACAAGTTAAACTTAACCAGTAGTAAAGAAACGACCCCAGACAACTCTTTAACCCAAACGAAACGTTCACTGAACGTAAGGGCAGAGACAAATACTGTACAACACATCCCTTTTTTAAACTCAAATGATATTCCAATTCCTTAACCAAATGAAATACACTGTATAAATGACATAATTCCCTTTCAAATTATATTAAACAACCCAACTTATGTTATCACCTTTTGGTAAGTGACTCACTAATATACACTCCAAAACACGTTATATAAATCCACTTAACACACAATATTCACACATGGGCCCCACACACTCACATTCACACTTGTTGCAGGCCTGTTTGCTGCTCACGGCGGACGATGGAGAAAAATCCTCTTCTCCCCAGTAAGAGCACAAAAGTCTGACTTACAGTTCCGTTGCCCGGTAGATCGCCGTTCACCAGTCCCACACTAAATCCACTCCCTGCGGACCCGATGCTGTCTCTGCTACAGCACGTTAGCGAGTCACTGTCCAGCTCTCCGACAGTCCATAGCGGCTGCCTCCTTGGCGAAGCCAAGCAGTCCGGGCTAGCCTTTAGCCTCGGCGGTCGTAGCTGGAAACACAGCACGGTGGTGCGACCATTGAAACAAAAAGTCACTTCACCCACACTCTGTTGTGAAGCTCTCACACGGTCAGCTTTCTAGTCACACACTCTTTTGTGCTGGTTAACCTCAGTAAAACTAGCCGAGTCTCTCACTTTGGTTCAGCTAACCTCGTGCATCTCTCCATGCCCTTCTCTTCTCCTCCTCCATTGCAACAGATACACAGGTCCCGTTTTATGCTACCTTCACGGGCCTCCAGAAAATTAGAACTCTGAAAAATATTTTAACTCCCTTCAGAGTTACATACCATAAAATAATACTTTTATGATTAACATAACAGTTTGATTGCTCTAATTACCTGTATTTACCTTGTGACATATTACAGGGCAAATTACATTTAGGGTAGAGTTACATCACATAACATCAACTGTAAACACCTTATGTTACCGTGGCGTTTAAGTCCATGGGAATTATGAGTATTCCCATCCGGGCTACATTAGTATCGGTTCATGGTATCGGTTAACTTTTACGAGTACGAGTACGCACACATTTTACAGTATCGGCCCCGATACCCGATACCAGTATCGGTATCGGTGCATCCCTAGTTACATTAAATGTAATTACATTAAAAAATACATACGAATACGATGTAAAGTAAAAAGTGGAGATACAGAATACAGAATTAAGTGGCCTTCAGTAAGCAGACACACAACAACAACAACAAGAACAACAACAACAACGTTACAGATATAACAACAAATGAGAGGTTAGTGGGTTGGAAAGGCCAGAGAGTAAAGGTGGGCTTTGAGCCTAGACTCTCCTTTTACCTCAAGCATTAACTGATTCCATAGCTGTGGAGCAGTGACTGCAAAGATGGCTACTTTGTTACTTCAAATGTGATATTGGAAATGTAAGAAATCAGCAATAAAATATAGCTGCTGAGTTCTGTTAATGTGTTTAAAGGACACAGGTGACACCAAGGTACAGGAAGCTCCAAAAATGCAGACATAAAGTAATAAAGGAATGGATGAATTTCCAGATCATGAAAAGCCAAAAAAGATTTGAGTTTAAAGATTATTTTTAAAAAGAGAACAAATGGGTTTAAAAAATTACATCTAGGTCTTTTCCATTAGGCTTTAAATATGAGATGAAATGACCTAAATAGCCAGCAAAAGCACTTCTAGATTTGGCTGAAGATGATGATCTCAGTTATAACTTTAAGTTATTAATCATCCAGGCTTTAATATCTTCATAATAGTTCATAAGAAGCTGTAGAGAATCCTGAGATTCTAGTGGAAGATAAAACTGTAGGTCATCAGCATAGAAAAGAAAGGAGATGCTGTGTCTCCTAATAATATTACCAAATGGAAACGGATACAAACCTGGACGAGAGCAGAGGATGAGAAAATCTGACAAACAGAGAACGTTCTATCCTTAAGATGGAAACTGAACAGTGAAGAACTCGCCGCTGAAGGACGGTATGAAAAGCAGCACTAAGCTCCAGCGTAATCAGGGCTGCTTTATCACCTGTAAGCCCTTAGAAAAGGTAGTACCTTTGGTTGCCTTGTGCATGCTACACACTGTGGACCTGTGCACTGGTCTGCACAAATCTAAATCTCTCACATACTGGCTCCAAGCACCACAGTTACCCCAGGACTGATATTAAAAGGACATCACTTGCTCTAGGAAACCTTTGAGAAGAAAGTCGCCGCAAAGGGCAAAAGGGCTTTTTCCCACTCAGCAGGCTAGTGTTTGTGACCAGGAGGCAACAATGCTTGTTACAGGCTCCCAGCTATGGTAGACTTGGATGCCAATTTCCATATGAGAAGCAAAATATGACACAGAAACACTCAAGGACTTCAGTGTCACTGTCCTAATGTGCTAGCCCACAGCGGCTGAGCCTTTAGTATAATTGGTGGGACATACTAATGCACATTACACTTTAAAGCTTCATTGTGTAGATATGAAGCCATATTTTCACATCACACTATGTTCACATTGTCAACCACCACATTACCTATAATGATGAGAAAAGTGCGAAAATGACTGAATTCTGCAGGACAGTCACGTGCTGTGGACACAGATATATCCGCCACTCCAAGCAGCCCACCCTTCAACAAAACCAAGTACATTTTGGAGATCAGTTTCTAATTAGAGTGTCTGCATCTGTTAGTATATGGCTGTTTTTCTCTGATACAGCTGGCACACTGTGTTACACTTCACTAGTGAACTGTAAAATAAAGTGCAACTGAAGTGTCTTCCTCCTTCAGTGAATTACTTCCACAGCAGATACACTGCAGAGAAAAGAAAGCAATGCTTTATGAAATTTCAGTCAGAAACATTGTTGGATTTCAAAGGAAATCATTTGTAAGCTGGAAAGATGCCTACACTGTTATGTTGGGAATAAAGATCTCAGGAATCACATGAAAACTTCTCAGTTTGTGATCTGGTTTGTGCTAAAAGCTTTTGAACTTCAACATAAACATGTATCAATCCTTCTATCTGGGTAATTCTCTGGGTAACAGCACACGTATGAAAGTGGAAGAGCTGACCACCAAAAAAAAGCCTTATTAGTCATCTCAGTCATCTGACTAAGAAAGGCTTTGCTGTAGTCACTGATCCTGAAAGGTTTTTTACTAATTACATTACTGCACTGGGGAGGTACTGTGTTAAATGGTCCACAATAGCCCAACAATACATTTTATCATGTTAAAACATTTACATTTTGTGAAAAAAAAAATAAAAATTAACGTCTAAATGTTAAAAAAAACCCCTCTAAAATTCAATCAACTAATCATGACCTCTTAATTAAACGCTAATCTCACTAACCAACCATAACTGCTTCTCCTTTAGCAGGCAGAAGCCCACTTTCAGAGCAGCTTCCCCTTCTGACTCATGTTCACTAAACAATAAAGCGACAGTGGAGGTTCTCCTGCTGTCATTAAACATGCTCTTCATGTCACATTATCACAGCCTTCAGTCTCTCTAATATTAGCTGGGAGCCATTGCCACAAGGGAATTCCAGACTGTGTACTTGTTCCTAATATGCCACTGATCATTTTTTGGTGAACTTTCATTTATCCAGGATGTAACTGAAAATGTAGCTCAGAAACGAATAAGATCCTTTTGCTTTCTCCAATGTTTGTCAAACACGCAGCTTAAAATAAACTTAAATGTCAGATCCCATCCTTCATCATCTTTCACCAACCCCAGATTTTGCATTTCTCATCATTCTTTAAGCATGTATTAAAAGCAGCCATTGTAATGGCATTAATAGAGCTGCATTGTGCACGTTTATATTCAGATTTTAATGGTCCATCTTCGTCTGCATGAGACATATTGAAAATGTTAAGAGGAGCTCATTACGTGTTTAGAAGTTAATTAATTAGAGTCAAACCCAGTTAAATTTTATATTTTAATGAAAGAGGTGAAAAGAAGTTACGTTTTTTTATTAACTAATCAATTAAAATGTAATTCTAATGGAGCTCCAAAAGTCCCCAGTGATGACTGTGCATGATCCTCATTCCCACCTGCAGCACTAATGATAACACGTACACAGGAGATCGTTGAGTTCGCGTCCACCCAGCAGCATTCTGCCTGATGCATCGAGGCGAGCAGAGACAGCTCCATGAACACAGTGTGCAACCATTATGCGCACATCACTTAATGAAACATTAAAGTTAATCAGGACACAATGTCGCTCCTTCAGATTCCCAGTAGGGACTTGGACGCAGACTTCAGGAGCTAAATGACTGACCGCTCCTGGACAAAGAGGGTCCTGTCAGCCAGTGGACAAAAGCGCGGTGATAATGGTTTGGACGGAGAGCCAGGTGGATGCGCACTTGTTCCCTGCCTCTACACGCCCCAACGAGCTTTAAACGCTGTCCAATTTTAACGATTCAGTTTGAAGATAAGTAAAAGTTACTGAAAATTAATTCCACAGATTCACATCGCCCTGCCAAACACTGAAAAAGTTCACCATTGCGTTATTTATGAAGTTGTCCTACCTTGTTTGCTTTCACCTCAACGGGCAGCGTTCATTTAAAGAAAATGTTAAAATTTCCACTTTCCTCCGAATGAGACATATTTATATGAAACCGAAGAAAAAACAGAAAGAAGCCAGTCTCTCACTCAGCTCCGTACCAATCCGCGTTCAAGCGCGTTGCCTGAAAGCGCGCTTCTTGTGGCACATGGTGCGCTCTGCCGGCCGCTCAGAGCGCAAGTGTGGGATTTGTGCAGATCCAGCCGTGTTTGATGCTGTGACGTCGGGGGTGCAGGGGTGGGATTAGAGGATGAGGATGAACGGGCTAATGGTTGAGTGATATCGCCCTGATCTCGCCCAGCTGCTGACTCTTAAATGTCAGGGTCTGTGATGGTGGAAGTGTGGGGGCAGAACACAGATGGTCTTCGCAGTAAAACATAGCCTCAGGAACCGTCACACAGAGCACACACTGCTGAGGATACCCATGTCGATGTTTTCTAAAAATGTTCAAAGCGACGGTCAACAAATTTATGGAAGCCCTGAGATGCCAGAATTTATTAAAACAATTAGGAACTCAAGTAGCCCCCTTTTAAAATGACCCAGTCAGTAGAGTTGGTATCTGCTTGGTCTGTTTTAGGTGGGTTTCAGTAAATTATTATTATTATTATTATTATTATTATTATTATTATTATTATTATTGTTATTGTTATTATTATCTTAATATATATATAATGGGATGAAATAAGTTTTCTGTAATTGAAAAATATTTTTATAGCTGTTTTGACTAACTGAGTTACCTGAGTGCATTTTAATTTCTGTGTGACTGAATTCACACAGGCTCATGCACCAGTTTGCACTCCCCTGGCAACCACTGGTCGCTAGGAAAATTGGCTATTCCCCAACTGGTTGGAAAGTGGTTGCTGTCTGTTGCTGAATGGTACGAGCTAAAATCAGTCCCAAAGAGGGTGCTGCACAACAAAACCTTGCAATTGCTTTGGGTGACAGGAGTTTGCTTGGCTGCCCATAGTTTGCACTGAATACAGGGCTCTAGAGTGCGACCAATTTTTCAGTGGTGCGACTAAAAAAACATATTTGGTCGCACCGGTGCAACCAAATATTTTCGGGTAACAAAAAAAAAAAAAAATCTCTGCAACTCTCCGTGTGGTCAACAACAGACACACATTATGCCCCTATCGTGGACTAAACCAATCAGAGATAGTCAGGGGCGGGACCTCTCTGATTGGCCGTGGTCCAGTTGAAAGTGCAGGTGGAAGACAGAGGTGAGTAGCTTGAATAAAGCGATATCTATTCATTAACGGATTCCACACAAAGACGTAAACACAGAGCGGACCCCACGCATCAGAATCAGCTTTGTCTTTCTCGGCTTTCTCACCCCACGCCCCGAACACGGACACGCTGTCGGAGCTTAGCGATTCTGATGCGTCGGGTCCGCGCTGTTTCCGTGTTTTTTGCGCTGATTCTGAGCTGCTGTCTCAAATCTCTGTTTTCTGCATTATCCATTCGCTTATTACCCACCAGTCTACCGTTGTTTACAGCGCTGTCGGCCGCTGTCTTTTTCTTTTCTTTTTTTCACTTAAATGACCTCAGACAAGAAAGCCTAATTTCTGCTGTTCAATACTGAAGAAATTTAAACTTCTTAAAATTATGCAAAATTGCAGAATATTGCAGAATATTTTTAAGGTTATCTGCTATAAAACGCCAGACCAGGAAAATCTGCTTCATGTTTTTCTGTGTTTTATTCTCAGTTACTTTTACACAAAGGCATCTGCTGTGATGTTCACAATTCTGATGAAGTCTCATGTGTATCAGTACTGATAAATGATCAGAATTATAATATTTCTGACTGTCTGAGGCTAAATTGAATCGAATCAGGACTTTGAGAACCGGAATCGAATGGATTATAGAAATCAGTGATGATACCCAGCCCTAGTGAGCAGCCTAGGCCTGACAGAAGTGGATGTAGCTGTGGGTAATAAGAAAAGATGAAAAGAACTATTGATAACTTTTGTGTTAAGTTAAGGCCTGATTCGTCTGAAATTCATAGCCAGCTCTGACACGGTGCCATCAATCTTTGAATGCTGAAAAAACAGCAGTGTATCCAGAAAACACATTATATGCTGCAATAAATGCACTGCCCAAGTGTCCCCTCTCCCCACTGCCTTTCAGCAGCAGGCAGCAGCAAACAGGTCGTCAGAGGAGCCAAGATGATGATTAAGTTTAACATTTTCTACAATATTGACAAAGCACTTTAAGCACAAGTTTGTTAGTTAATAATTTAGAAATGAATATTGTCTGTATGGACTTCCCCCCCCAAAGAAAGTGCACATGTAAAACTGCGGTGTTAAGCGATGCGGTTGAAAAATTTGAGTGCGCCTAACTTTTGTGCCAGTACGCCTAAATTTTTAAAGTTAGGCGTACCGGTGCGCCCATGTCAAAAAGTTAGTCTAGAGCCCTGGAAGACAGAAACTTGTCTGCCCCCACCAACTAATGAACGAGCAATAGTGAAACTAGAAAAAGTGTGACGCACACTTGTTTCAAAGTAAAAGTGCCTTACTGCTGCAGCCAACATGTTTTGAAAGGTGAAACTTGCCACCCAGTTTTTTGTTGTCATCCAATCTTTAGACCTGTGTGACTGAGGCCGAACTTCCCTGCAGAGAAATTAATAATAAACTCAGATTTTATCAATAAAATGCCTTTTCAGTCCTGTGGAAGTGGAGTGGAAATGCATGTACATACAGTATTTCATTTGTTGTTTTGGATTCTTAAGAACTAACAAATTATGGTTCCAAGTGTTTTTATGTGTTGTTATGCTTTTTTTAAAGGTGTATTTGTGAACCATATAATTGAATGCAAATGTAATGAGAGAAGATTAAGTGTGCAACAATTGAAAGTTGCATTTATTGCTTTTGTATATCTATAGATGGATTTATTTATAATTTACTGGTGTGGCTCACTTGAGATCAAATTGGACCAAATGCGATCTGCTTGGTAGCCCAAACATTAAAAACCTGTATTTCTGCTTTGGTAGCTGCTGTGCCGCATTAACAGCACCACAGCAGGTTTAAAATGGGAGAATATGAGAGTGGAAATGGGATTTGGACAGGAGCTGTGAATTAAAAGTTGCCTGCTTGCACTGCTTCAGCAGCTTGACTATTGCCTCATCAGGGGATTGTTCTACTAAGTCCAACAGGGTTACTTCTCTTATCTAGGTTTCTTTGTGGTTTGTGGGTTTAATGTGTTGGCCAAATAATTGAACTATGAAACTACTAGTTTGAATCTTGCTGTGGACCTTTCCTGCATGTTTTCCTTTCATTGTGCTAATATGTTACTAAAGTATTAATCTGTCTCTAAGTCAACTTCTATTAATGCAAATTCCCACTTTGTATTTTATTTCTTTTTTGTTCTTTGGACTCTGATTATGAAACGTGTGTGCAGCACACAGTATGCTCCGCTGTAGATGACAGAAGAGAGTGCTGTTTTGCTGCGTACACACTGAGAAAGCGTTGCTACAAAGAGCTAGGCAGTTAAAAGCCCAAACTTTCTTCCCAGGCTCTGGCATATTTGACTCAGCTCGAGTCTGAATCACTGAGAGAAAGTTGTTGAGCAACAAAATCTAACTAGAGGAAGTCGTAACAAGCTGAACCTGCAGAAGCATCATTAATGGCGGCCTTCATGGCTGCCTTACCCTAGGTTCTTTATCTTTGAAGCCTAAAGCGACCAATTAAGTGACATAAACGTTATCATGATTTTTGTGACGGTTGTCGTAGTCAAACAGTCACAGTTATTGCTGCGTCTTTTATTGATATGTGAGGATTCATCATGAAACACGTTTGTTTTTAAACCATATCTCCTGTGTTTCCCTCCCTCCCTGTTGTCTGTGTGTGAGCTTTGTGTCACTCTTTGTTCTTTTTTACTATTTATTTTGTTTGCTCCGTGCTCGTGTGTCTCAGTTGGTTCTGCTTCCTGTAAACTTTGTACTCACCTGTGACTTGTTAGCCAATCATAGATCTACTCTGCAACTCCCTGTCGGTCTCCTCGTGTCTCCGCTTTGCCCCTTGTGATTTTTCTTCCTGCTGCTTTGCTACAACTTTGCTGTACTTTCTTAAACTTTTGCTTTTATTGGATGCTGCTTGTATTTTCTGGACTCTTTCCTTTTCCTGTCTTGTCTTGATCTCAAATCTAGTTGTCAGCTGTTTTTTTTTTTTCACTTCTTTCTCACAAAAGTATTAGCAGATGTTGCCTCATCTTAATATCATAGTATTTCTTTTAAGATTGGTTTAGGCTTGTGTGGCGTTTGTGGAGGACTGTGATTGCCATCTTGTGGTGTTTTCATTTTTCCACGTTACCTGCTGAGCAACAAGAAAAACCCTTTTGATTGACAGTCATACTTTTCTGTTTCTACAAGAAATGTCTTTTCTTTTTTGTCTTTAAATAAAATTTCGTTGCCAGCCCTGAATCTAAAAGTGTGCCAACATCTCTCGTGACAGTTTCTCTGCTCGTAGTGATTACAGCCTGAAGTCTTAGCTTACCAGTTGGTCTGCTGGATTATTTGGCTTCAGGTTCCCAGGCTGGTGTGTATCTTCTCTATTTCTCAGAATAAATGTGAGACCTTGGCAAGTTTAAAACTGTAGAAAAACACAGAAAAGCAGAAGATATTTTTAAAAATCTTAAACTGTAATGTAAATAAAACTGCTTATCTTTTTATTTCTGTGCAGACGAGTGCCTGATATTCTGACCTTGACTTTGAGCTGATACATTGCACAAAAGTTGTGAGATTTGATCTTTTCGATTTACCAGCTGCACATGAAAAATGCTTTTTCTCACTCTCAGATGTGAACAACTGGTGGTGAACAGTGCAGCCAAGTGTACTTAGAGACACAAATCACAGGAACATAGACTCTGAGTTCAGTTCTCAGCACGCCGGGAGCAAATCGGCTCATAGCAGACAGGACTCAGAAGAAAGCATCACGAATAGACTTGCTGCATTTCTTTCCTGTGTGAGTTGGAAAGAAGTGCAGTGGTTCTCAATGGAGGAGGGAAGGCTGACTCCTGGGGTACGGTGAGTTGCTACATGTGAGTGCTTTAGAGGACTGCAAGGCTGGAAAACCTGTGTGGGCTGAGAGACGTGGTTATGCTTTACACTTGCCCTGCAGGAGTTACCAGCAGTGAAAGTGTATGTTAGTGTTGCAGAAGGCTTGAGGCATTATGCGGATGTTTATATGGATTTCTTGCTCTCTTCCCCCCTTCAATTATTAACTGAATTCCTCCCATTATATATTCTGTTATATATATTTGCTCATTGCTGCTTTCAGTTTGTGTTATTTTGAAATCATCTCACTTTTTCTTTTTGTTTGTGCAGATATGCAAAAAAAGCAATTTTTGGAGAAAAGCACTTACATGTTTGGTTAACACAGTTTCCAATGTGGAAACAGTGTGTTAACTCACCCAATGATTTAACTGATTTAATTGTAGTAACATGATCCACATTTAGGTTTTTTAGAACTAGAGATGAAGCGATGCAGATCTTGCTGGCAGACATGTTTAAAGTAGGCTTTTAAACCTTCTCCACCTACTGAAGGGCATGCATGTGCATGTGCATGTATTTGCTTCACTGCTCCTTTTGTCTCCCAATATTAAAATGGGTCAATCCCACAAAGAGCAGATTCAGGTATGACTGGCGCTCCCAGCTTCACACTTGGCTTCTTCTTAATTCATTTATTCACTGGCCTTCATTGCATTGCTTTAGTCCCTATTGTCCATACTTTAGATTTAAACCATGCATCAAAGCAGAAGGAAACACTAATGGGATGTTTTATTTTCATTCTTAAATTTTGCCACATTTGCTCTTCATTTTAAATCTTTTTCTTTTCTACAGAGTTTTAGGACCAAGCTCTGATTTGATGGTCCAACTTCATACCAAGTAATGAATGTGTCACTGAACCATGTTAATCTATAATTAAACCTTAATTGTGGGTGACCAGTGGAGCGAGTGGCACAGGGTCGAACGTATCAGATTAATGAGTGCCTCAAACAGGCTGCCCTTCTATTAAAGAAGCAATGTTGTGTATTGTACTTCAGGTTTTTTGTGGTTAGAAATGGTGCAGTAGTAACTGCACCCCCCTGTGGGAGTTGCAATATGGCAATATAGCTGTTTTTTTGTCATTTGAAATAAAGGGACACTAAACACGGGGCTAAGTTCTGCACTCATAAAAAGCAAAAATGATACCAGTTTAAAACCTGAACGTGCTGCAACTTTTGGGTCATCCCCCAGGACACCTCAAACATTTGGATTACTCTCTGGGAATCCTTTGGGGCTTCCAGAAAGATATGGCATGAATTTTATGGTAATTTGGGTTTTTAATGATTTATTTGACCTGTTTTTCCCCTGGGTGCAGTGAGTGCAGAACATATGTCTGTAATGACTTTTATTACTAAAACTAGATTTAGAGGCACAAGATTGAATTTATTTTGGATTGCTGTTCTAGTACAGACAGACTCAAATATATACATACACCCCTAAATACCTTGTTAAATGCACTGTATCCGTTGTACTGTACCTCAACCACATACAGTACTTAGCTTCTGCTTCTGCCATAATTCTGACTGGAGATTTGGCCAGTCTTCTTGGTAGAATTGGTAGAGGTAATTTAAATTGGTTTGTTTCCTGGCTTGGATCCGATTTCATGGTAGAAAGTTCTTGGTAGGAAATTAATAATATAATTAATTAATCGATATCAAACTTTTCTTCCCCTTACACAGCTGTATGTGACTGTAAGCTGGAAGTGTGTGTGTGTGTGTGTGTGTGTGTGTGTGTGTGTGTGTGTGTGTGTGTGTGTGTGTGTGTGTGTGTGTGTGTGTGTGTGTGTGTGTGTGTGTGTGTTTGTCAAGTGCTGATGAAAGTCACCATGGTAACAAGAAGGCAGTTTGTGGATGACAGACATCCTGCACTATATACAAGTGGAGCCTAAAACATTGTTTTATATGCACAGCAGCTGTAGAGAGTGCAGAGAGCTGGTCTCATGTAGAAGGATAGAATTGCATTATTTTTTCCAGAAACCGTCAAACTTTACAAACACTGCAGCTCCCTGACCCTGTGCTTTGTTTACTGAACTTACCAGCAGTGGAGTGTTCATTTTACGGGCTTGTTGACTTATGTGTGATTAGGTCTTTTCAGTTTCCTCATCATTATCAGAACTTTATATAGTGACCTAGAATTCAAATCATCAATCCAGTGTTTGTCAAATGTCTGTCCAAATCTGTTTGGCTCTTTGCTAAAGCCAAGCTCGAAATTTAACAAAATTTTAAAAAGAAAGTAAGATTGTGCTGTATATTAAAACTGAGGCAAATTTACATTTTTACGCATGCCTCTGTCTAAACCACAACATTTTCAGCTTTGTTATTAGCTATATAGCTATACATCTGGCAGAGTATTTAAATGTTAAGTTACTCCATTTACATTTGTGCATTATCTTTAGGCAAAGGACAAGACATCTGGTAGCAAAACGCTTTCTGGGGTTTTTTTCTGGTTTAAACCAGCTTTGCCTTCGTGCGGTTGGACAGTGCATTTGGTGATGTTCAGTCTCAGAACCACTGATAATGACTGGCAAACAGAACAGGAAGTCTACATGGCAAACATGAAAAGCCTGCCTTTAGCAAGGTTAACTCAAGGAATACAGAGCTGATCACAGCAACTCCAGTCGGCCTAGACTGGGTTACTTAATGCTAAAGATTGTATAACATTTAACATTTTTAATCGTCAGTATATATATTGTATATTGGTACACATATAAAAATACATCATCAGTTCATTCTGCTTTACAATATGAAAACCTGTACTTGGATATCTATGAAAATAAACTCTGCCACTGGAAGAAAGGCTGCATAGATGCCTTAGTGCCTGGTCTTTGAAATTATTTATATTGTTTCCATGGTAATTAAAAAAAATTTCTCATAGGCTTTGATAAAAAAAATGTTACTGCAAATCTGTCATTGTATAATTACATACATATGCGCTTACTTGCAGCAAGGCTGTTTGATCAATTGCAAATAAGTGCATACATCATTTTCCAGCTGCTTAGCCAAACTATAGGGCTCTTCTTTGTTTTCTGTCTTACTATGTTTGCCCATTTTACTACTGAAAATAAAATAAAAGATTATTATTTGGATTCTCAAGTTGATAAATAAATATGAGATTTATACATTTGTACACCCTGATCTACACAGACGACAAATAAAAAAGGATAAGAAGCAGGCACCACCATCCGATCCTGCAGCTCCAAGCCATAACCGAACCCCGTAGGAATGAATGTGCATGCTGGAGCTAAGAGTCACTGGACATTTGGCTTTAGTGCAAGGCCAGATCTTTATTCAGTGTTTTTTTTATTCAGCTTACGATGTATGCATAATTTGGCTAGGACAAGTGTGAATAAAGAAGAACAGCAGGAACTACTTTATGTAAGTGGCCTTTCTATGGAGCACTAAGGTGATTTCTGCTTGGTCAGACTGAAAGAAGTATCATCTTCAGAAAATAATCTTTTCATGCTGTTTTTCTTTCAAATGATAAAAAAGGGGGAAAGAAATGTCAAATTACCTATCTCAAGTTTCTATGCAGTGCATTTGAAGATAGAAATTCGACTTTTCAGTGAGTTGTGATATGTAATGTCTGCGTCTTACAGACATGATGCTGTTGATTTAAAGATGCCTCTGGCAGGAAGTGTCTCATCTCACCTTATCTCAAGGTGCTTTCAGACTGAACAAGGAGCTGATTTTTATCTTACTTTAATGGCTCAGATGTGATTGCTGAAAAGTTGTTGCCTGGAGACTTTTCCTACATTCTGATTTTAAAACGTGTTTAAGATGCAGGACTTTCCTTCAGACTTTCCATCATTTTCCTCATGTGTACCAGAGAAATATTTTACTAGACGAAAATATCTTTTAACATGAGTTTCTGTCTGCTCAATCTGGCACTCAGACCAGCTGGCCTCAGATGCTGTTTTCAGAGTAAGGCTAGTAGAACATCTGAAAGGATTTAAAGCTGGTAGATTTTGTCAGCTCTGGCTGAAGAGCATACATTTTGTGTTTAAACCTTAACAATAGGCTAATTAGAAGTGATGTGAACGTAACTTATGTCCAACAGAATATCTTAGACCTGTTTTCCCTTGCAACACATAGCCCTTCGATATTTGCCCACCGGCACTGGCTGTGCTGTGGTGCTGCTTGTCTCCACTGCATCAGTAGCCATGACTTGGTGTTTGAAAAAACACAGCTTGGTGTGTTGGCTGATCTCCTCGGAGCTCTGGATCTTATCCGAACAAATGTGCTGGACCTTTCTGGTCTTCACATCACCATTTGTCCCACCTTCTTATCCATCGTGCTGCTAAGGCACGTGAAAGGGTGCGCAGCATCAAGCCAAACAGGTTCTTTGTTGCTGGTGTTGAGTAGGTATAATTACAGGAGCTCGAGGTCATCCACAAAGTGTCCACTGGATCCCTCTTACTGCTGGCAGTAGACTTCATGATCCAGTCATTAACCAGGACAAGCTAAATGGATTGTCTCGCTCCTCTTTCTCACGTGCACTGTGAATCACTCTGTACGGCATCCCTTTGTTGTGGATGAGGTGGGCAGGCTTCTGGGGCTGCCTGAGCAGCTTCAGTCAGTCCAAACTGTCAAATGCCTTCTCGTAGTTTACAAAATGAATGTAGAGCAATGTGTTCCAGAGAACATCGTAAAGATTCAAAAATATCAGACAGCATGAACTCCATCCAGTCGTCTGTCTAAGCCACAGACGTTTAATGACAAATGTTAAAGGCCTGAAAATGAGCAAAGCAAACACGGCTGTGTTGAAGGTGTTTCAAACTTGGGAAGACTGGATGTTAATGAGTTTTTTTCCATTGAAGTTTGGTCTCAAATATAATTTAATATGCCATTAAAAAGGTCACAAAGTTACAGACTTAATTTGTGTATACCTGCAGACAACAAGTCCGCAGTAGACTAAGTAGACCGAGGCTAAAGCTATGAATAAAATTATGCCTGCATCTGTGGATCCCTGTAGAAGAGAAAATGAAACTGAGCCAAGCAGACTGAAGTATCCAGAGGAATGTGAAAACGGGATGCATTTTCCTTTTTATATAAATCTATGTGAACGTTCACAGTTCATATTTGGACAAGCAGGAGTGATTTCACATTCGCTTTATTGCTACAGTTTTTCCCCAACAAGTGAAAAGACTTTGAAGGTGAAGTCATATGTTAACTCTCTGAAGTCTGATATGTTTAAATTAAAATGCAGAACGCATGTTATTCTTTGTTTAAATTCTGTCTTATCTCACAGGAACAATGAGGGAATTCAGGGAAAAGTCTCTTTTTCCCCCTGGAGTGGTAGTGGGAAGCATCTGTCAGCCGTTTTTTCTTCTGAAGTATTGTACATGCAGCAGGCTGTTTGTCTCCAGTGACGGTGAAGGCAGGATGCTAATCAGAGCGACTGCTTTACCTCTGGGCACACTTCAGACATTTATACAGGTTTTTTGGCACTGGTTGGGGAGTGAATGAAAAATGTGTTACTGTCAGAAGTCCTGTGAGCCAATGGATTCCCCAAACACCGAGGAACAAAAGTACACACAGAGGAAAGAGGAAGAACTCCAGGTCCAACATGGATTTAACTGCTGTGTGGTGTTTTATTTTTAGTTTTTTGCATTTTAGCTTAATTGTTCAGGTTACTGTTACAAAAAAAATACATATTTTTATATATATCACCTGGATCACCTGTTGAGAGAAAAAAAAAAGAGAAAACAAGCAAACAAAAACAGACAAAAATAAACACAACACCATCACGATACTCTGTGTATATAGCAGTAAATATTAAATATTGAATATTATTGTGCAGCACGTAACATTTACATTGATAGCACACAGTGTGCTTTGAGGTAGGAGCCAAAAAGGGTGTAGTTTGTGTGTGTGAGCACCCGTGTGTACACCTGTGAGCATGAGCGCGCTTGTATTTAAAAGGTTCCTTCATGTAATAATCGAGGGTGTGGGGGGGCCACAGCCCCGTCCACCAGGCATGAAGCAGGTATGGAGGAGATCCAGGCTCCAGGCATCCAGAGGCCCCCAGAGCACAAGAGACCAAGGAAGACCAACGGAGGGGCAACCGTGCCACTATCCAGGAAAGAGCTGAGGAGAGCCCCAGATGAGGGGTCACTCAGCAGCCGCGGAGCAGAAGGAGAGAGGTTTCATTTCTAAGCCGGGGAGATTTCTCCATAGTCTTTCTGTTACAAAGTATATTTGTGTATATGTATGCAGAAAATACAAAGTAATTCTGGCATATTTAAAAACATTAACATTATAAATGAGTTATTTCATTAGTTAATGAAGCATTTGTCATGCTCTCTTTCATCATTAATATGATCAGTCACCATGGTAACAGTATATATTGACAACAGCTCTTTAAAGAACTGAAAAGTCAAGATTAGATACAAATCCTGGTTATGACTTTAATATATAGTTTCTTAAAATGTGCTTGGTTGTTAAAGACACTAGTAGCTGCTAAGTCTCTGAGGACGTTAATCAAATTACATCTTGTACTGCACTTATATGTCTTGCGCATGTGTGTTACGGTCCTTCCTCTTTCAAATTCCCTTCATCCACCCACAGTTGGTTTGACTACACTGTGGTGTCAGGTGACGTAACTCTGGGGGAAAAGTGCTAAGACAGAAAAGTGTGCTGAGGGTGAGATGCACTGCAGGGTTATAAAAGTGCACACCAGGAACGAACCTTAGATCCTGATTACCACAGACATCAGGGTGGATACAGCTCTGAACACCTGACAGGCCGTTCGCTCAGGGCAACAGGTTCATCGGCATCACAAATTTTCTTTCTATCGGCTCATGAATTTGAAACATGCACACTAGCTCCAACCAAAGCCTGTAATATACATCTTGAATGTAGCTCAGTGCCCTTTTAGTTTTCACTGAATAAGGAAGTTGGTGATGTTGGCATTCCTAAAAAAATTGGTTGTGGAAAAAAAAAAGAATTTGTTCTGGGGTTGTTGTTTTTTTGTGTGGTAATTCTTGATTTTTCAGTTTCAGCCAATTCTTTGATTTCCCTTTTTTTCTTTATAACTATATTTAAAACTATATGATAAAAAACCAACCCCCCCCCAAACAAAACGTTCACCCACGTATTCTGGTTTGCGTTGAGTGTGTGATCACCTTTGAGTACAAAGGTACATCTCCAGTCTGGAAACTTGTCGGCTGGTCTGCCGGTTCAGGGTTTTTCACTGAATTTGTCACCAGCACATTTTCTTTTGTTTCTTTTGTCACTAAAGTCCACCTGAGAGATCACAACTAACAATGTGCCAATTTTCAGCACTTTATGACGTCCCTCCACAGACATCCATCACTCGCGAGGCTACAACACTTTACTCTGCTTGGTAGAAAGAGTGCAGTCACATCATTTCTATCTGCTTATCACCACACATTTGGTTGTATTCATCATGTCATAAGAATATTAATTAGGGTTATTTAATTACAAGTAAAACAGAGTATGAATATAGAATACTTACTGAATATTAATATACTGTGCAGCAGTCATAAGCCACCCAGTTTTTATATTTTGCTCCCAAGGAGACAGTTTTTTTTAAAGTCATCTCGTAATATTTCTCTCTCTTTCTGAAAGCTTGTCAGCAGATGAAGCAGTGTTGTGTCTACACATAACAGACAAGTTAACAAAGCACTGTGTTACTAGCAGCCTGTGACAAAACACATAATTTGTTCCCATTGTTTTCTCTAGTAAAAATGTTAAAGGTAACAGTTTCACAGACATGAAATAAGATTTTAGCATCAACAAGGCGATTCCCAAAGAGCTGTTAGATGAAAATGTGGCACATCTCTGCATGCTGTGCAGCGTTCCCTTAAAAATCTGAGGAAGTGGAGGGAAAACAAAGAAATGGCAGGCATAAAAACTATCTACAGCACATGAACCGCATGTCAAAGTCATCTGCTTAACAAATACGAAAAGAAAATCCAGCAAAGACCTGATACAGAGCCTGAGAGATGCATCAGAGCCTTCTGTTCATCCTTCAGCCGAGCGGCTGTCAGGAAGACCTTCTTTAGGAAGAGGATCAGGGAGAAAAGACTGAGGTATACCAAATTACACAGAACTGGACTGACAGTCAATGGCAGGGGGTTTGATGGAGTGATGAATCCAAATGAGAAATTTCAGTTTTCTTGAAGCAGTTTTTGATAACTTTAACAGAGAACGGAACAAAACACGAGTGTCCTTCCTGAAGACTAATTACAGAAATGATGTGAAACCTGCCTGAGAGAGCTCAGACTGTTCTGAAGAATAAAGGTGGTCATACCAATTATTGACTCTCAAACTGTGTATTTGCATGCATGTTTGCACATTTTCAAATCAAATCAAATCAAATCAAATCACCTTTATTGTCACATCACATGTGCAGGTACACTGGTACAGTACATGCGAGTGAAATTCTTGTGTGCAAGCTTCACAAGCAACAGAGTTGTGCAAAATACAATAACGTGCAACAAGCAAAAATATAAAATGGTTAATTTAAAAGTAATAAATATATGTACCATATATAAAGGTATATACATTACTGAATGTGTGTACTAAATATTTTTTCGTGTGTGTGTGTGTGTGTGTGTGTGTGAGTGTGTATATACATGTTTTACAAATGAAATAGAGTAAACAATAAAATAAGATATATAAAATATAAAATATACAGAGGTAGGTATGTGCAAAACAGTGGCATTAATGTACAGTATGGAGTGCATAATGTTGAAGTTCCAGTAGTGAGGGTGAGGTGTCTATGACGTGTTCAGCAGTCTGATGGCCTGGTGGAAAAAGCTGTCTCTCAGTCTGCTGGTTCGGGACCGGATGCTGCAGAACCTCCTTCCTGATGGAAGTAGTCTGAAGAGTTTATGGCTGGGGTGACTGGAGTCCTTGATGATCCTCCCGCTTTCCTCAGGCACCGCTTCCTGTAGATGTCTTGGAGGGAGGGAAGCTCACCTCCAATTATCCGTTCAGCACACCGCACTACTCTCTGGAGAGCTTTGCGGTTGTAAGCGGTGGTGTTGCCATACCAGGTGGTGATGCATCCAGTGAGGATGCTCTCAATGGCACAGCGATAGAAGGTCCTGAGGATGCGGGGCTCATGCCGAATCTTTTCAGTCTCCTGAGAAAGAAGAGGCGCTGCTGCGCCTTCTTCACTGTCTTGTTTATGTGTACTGACCACGTAAGATCCTCAGCCAGATGTACACCAAGGAAGCGGAAGCTGCTCACTCTCTCCACAGCGGCGCCGTTGATGGTGATGGGGGTGTGTACTCCTCTGCACCTCCGGAAGTCCACTATCAGCTCCTTTGTCTTTGCGACGTTGAGGGTGAGATGGTTGTCTTGACACCAGTGGGTCAGGGCGCTGACCTCCTCCCTGTAGGCTGTCTCATCACCGTTGGTGATAAGACCCACCACTGTAGTGTCGTCCCGCAAACTTCACAATGATGTTGGAGTTGTTAGTGGCCGTGCAGTCGTGAGGTGTAGAGTGAGTACAGGAGAGGGCTCAGTACACACCCCTGTGGAGCACCAGTGTTCAGTGTGATGGGGATGAGGTGGTGCTGCCCAGTCTGACCACTTGGCGTCTGTCAGACAGGAAGTTAAGGATCCAGCTGCAGAGGGAGCTGCTCAGTCCTAGATCCTGCAGTTTCCTGTCCAGCTTCGAGGGAACGATGGTGTTGAATGCTGAGCTGTAATCTACAAACAGCATTCTCACATACGTGTCTCTCTTCTCCAGGTGTGACAGGGCAGCATGGAGTGTCAGGGCTATGGCATCATCAGTGGACCTGTTGTGGCGGTATGCGAACTGTAGAGGGTCCAGTGAGTCGGGTAGTGCGGAGCAGATGAAGTCCCTGACCAGCTTCTCGAAGCATTTGCTCACGATGGGGGTCAGGGCTACAGGTCGCCAGTCGTTCAATGATGAGATGGTGGAGGATTTGGGTACAGGGACGATGGTGGCCATTTTGAAGCAGGCTGGGACTACAGACAGAGAGAGGGAAAGGTTGAAGATGTGTGTAAACACTCCAGCCAGCTGAGCCGCGCATGACTTGAGGACGCGGCCGGGAATCCCGTCCGGACCAGTAGCTTTGCGTGGGTTCACTCTCCTGAAGTACCTCCGCACATCCTCCTCAGACACAGTGTGCGCACTGACGTCATCCGCGGTGCGCACACTGTCCGGTCTCCTGGTGTTCGCTGTGTCGAATCTAGCGTAGAATACGTTTAGATCCTCACACAGAGAGGCCGTGGTCTGCGGTGTGCTGGTTTTCCTCTAAAGTCTGTGATCGTGTTTAGTCCCTGCCACATACCCGAGGGTTGTCAAACTGTTGCTCCACACCCTGTCCCTGTACTCACGTTTGGCTGCTTTGATCGTCTTCCGGAGTTGGTAATGTGCGTGTTTGTAGTCCGATGTGTTCGCGGAGGCAAAAGCGGTGCTCCGTGCCGCTAGCGCCGTGCGAACATCTCCGTTAATCCAGGGTTTTGATTTGGGAAGGATTTAACTGTTCTGGATGGGACGACATCTTCCACGCATTTTCTGATAAATCCGCAGACTGAGTCTGTGTATTCATCGATGTCTTTAGCAGCCACGTGAAACATTTCCCAGTCCGCGTGATCAAAACAGTCCCGCAGCGTAGACTCCGATTGGTCCGACCAACGATGCACCGCCCTCAGGGTTGGAGCTTCCTGTTTCAGCTTCTGCCTGTAGGCGGGCAGGAGCAGGATGGAGCGGTGATCTGATTGGCCGAATGGGGCGCGGGGGAGGGCTTTGTACGCATCCCGGAAAGAGGTGTAGCAGTGGTCAAGAAGCCGGTCTCCACGAGTGTTGAAATGGATGTGTTGGTGGAGTTTTGGTGAGACTTTCTTCAGGTTACCCTTATTAAAGTCCCCGGTCGTGATAAACGCCGCCTCTGGGTGTGAGGTTTCCTCACTGCTGATCGCGCTGTACAGTTCCCTGAGTGCTCGGTCAGTGTCGGCTTGTGGGGGAATGTAAACAGCCGTAATAATCACTGCTGTAAATTCCCTCGGTAGCCAGAATGGCCGGCACTTAACCATCAGGTACTCCAGGTCCGGTGAGCAGAAGGATTTGACCGGGTGCACGTTCGCATAATCACACCAGCTGTTGTTGATCATGAAACACACACCACCGCCTCTGCTTTTCCCAGTAAGCTCCTGTGACCTGTCCGCGCGGTGCACAGAGAACCCCGGTAGTTGTACTGCGGAGTCCGGTACCTTGTCCGATAGCCAGGTTTCTGTGAGGCAGATCACGCAGCAGTCCCGCATCTCTATTTTCAATAAATCGCTACATCTGTTTTTAATTTTCTTAGCAAAATCTGGGATACTTGCACAGTATTGTCCTTTTTTTTTCTTTTAACAAGCTTGGAAATCATTGGGGGATTTTTTTTTTCCTTAAAAAAAGATGTGAAGCTTTGAGAGACACAGTCACTGGAGAGTCTGTCCTCTCAGACAGTGTCACGCTGCTTCTGCCAGAAGGGGTTTTCCTGCAAGGCAGTGCTTGTTCTTTTTTAAACACACACCAAAAGAGAATTACACTTTCTGTATACTGTATGTATGAACTCATCCATACATACATAACTCAGAGTTGGAGACCCGTACATGTCATAATGTAAGAGGCGCTGTGGCTTTATGAATAGCACATAGTAGAAATTGCTTTATATGTCCATATTTTTAACAGAGTGCAGAAAGATCAAAGCAGTGCCGTCTACAGATTGAACATTTTTCTAACTTGATGTTCTTGTTGATATATTTATAGCAGAAGTCTGTTTGAAAGCTGAAGTACTGTGATGTTTACAGATTGTTAGGAATTAAGAAACAAGAAAGGGACTTTTGGCTGAGCTGGAAAGGATAGCGATGAGTGAGTTGAAAAGATGGAAGGAGTACTTTTAGGACTTAATGAATGAGGAAAATGAGAGAGGAGGACAGATGGAGGAAAGTGGATTAGTAAAAAGGAAATGAGGGAAGCTTTGAAGAGGATGAAGAAAGGTAGCTGGTCCAGCTGAATCTCTGTACTTCCACAGGTGTGAGGATGTCTAGGAGAGCAGACTTTTTAACAAGGTTGTTTAACACAATATCGAAGAATGACAGGATGTCTGAGGAATGGAGACGAAGTGTGTTGATACTGAGTTTCAAGAATAAGAGAGCTGTGGTAACTGCACAGGGATAAAGCTGATGAGCCACACCGTGAAGATCCAAAAAAGAGTTATGGAAGCTTGCTTAAGAAAACAAGTACTGAGAAGGTCAGACGGCACTTCACTCTGTCTTTGTGAAGAAAGGATATAACAGGGTGCCAAGAGAGGAACTGAGGTAGTCACGAGTGGCAGAGAAGTATGTGAGTGTGGTGGACATGGATGAGGACAGAAAGACAGTGGTGAGGTGTACAGTAGGAGTGACAGATGGAGGTTGGATCACATCAGAGATCAGCTCTGAGCTCATTCTTTGTTTGCAGCAGTGATGGACAGGCTGACCGGCAGGAGTGTCTGCAGACGATGATGTTTGCAGATGACATTGTGACCTGTAGTGAGAGTAGGGAGCAGGTGGTAGAGACGCTTTAGAGGTGGAGGTATGAAAAGAAAGCACACCTCCAACAGAATACAGAGTTTGAATAAGAGAGAAACAGGTAGGAAGATAAACATGCAAGGAGTTGAGGTAGCGAAGGTGGATGAGTTTAAATACCTGGGCACAGGAGAGGTGAAGAAGAGAGCAGGCAGACAAAGTTAGAGAGGTGAGGTTTAGATGTTTTGGACATGTGCAGAGGACAGATAGTGAATATACTGGACAAAATAAGTGAAATAGTGAGCTGGCAGGCATCTTTGAACATAATAAGAAACATCCGGCTCGTTCGTGATGGTGATATTTGGATCTCACAGCTGCCCAGCTTCCTGCCCAGGTGATATTACAGCTTATGTGCCAGGAATCCACTGCAGGGTAACTTTTGAAATGGAAATATCCAAGAGACTAATTAATTGTTTAGTTGTTTCACAAGAGGCACCTCAGTCTCGCAGGAAGCCAATTGCCTCCCCCGGGATTAGACAAGCGCACGCGCAGAACATAACAAGACAGGGATATTTATAGTGTCAGTTTCCCCATATTTCTGCTAATACAAACCCTGTTTATGAAATAAGAATGCTGTCAGTCAGAATAGATAAGATAAGATAAGATAAGATAACTCTTTATTGTCATTGCACAGTCATACATAGTACAATAGTACAATGAAATTGGAAAACTGTCCTACGTCGGCACTACATGTAACACAACACGACACGATACGACACATCACAACGCAACACAAACAACACAACACAATATAATAACTTAGTAATAGAAAAGAAGAATAAGTGTATTTGTATTGCACACTGTTATTATTGCACATTAATTATTATTGCACCTTGTTATAAATATAAATATTATTATTATTACTGTTTTTACCGTTGTTAACGGTAAGTCCAGGTAGGCAGCCAATCAGGTCAGCTATTTGCGTTGATCAGGGCTATTGCCCTGTTGTAAAAGCTGTCCTTGAGTCTATTTGTTCGGGACCTCAACAGCCTGAACCTCCTGCCAGACGGTAGCAGCTTAAACACCCCGTGTCCTGGGTGTGTACAGTCCCGTAGGATGCTGCGTGCCCTCTTGAGACAGCGAGTGCTGTACAGGTCCTTCAGGGAGGGAAGAGGATGTCCAATGATTTTTTGGGCCATATTGATGACCCTCTGGAGTGCCTTCTGTGTGCTGCAGTGCAGCTGGAGAACCACACACCGATGCAATATGTCAGCACACTTTCAATGGAGCAGCGGTAGAAAACGGTCAGCAGCTCCTTCTTCAGGTCCATTTTTCTGAGGAAAGCTTTGACAGCTCCTCCCTGTCAATTTTGAAAACAAAAGTCAGAAATACATTTAATGACTTAAGATGGTGCCACATTAAACACACATTTATTCAAGTAGGATGAAAAGCACAGTCGTGTTTTGATCTCCGGTCTAGACTTTTGGGACAGCCGTCCTTGCCTGAGGATTTAAGAGTCTCTGGGTTTGTTTGTTTGTTATGCATGCAGAGCGCGGCAGTTCAGTGTCGACCAAAACTACCAAAAGAAAAGGACGAAAGGATAAAAGCTGTAGCATGGAAAATACTTTAAGCTGTTTTAAAGTTATCATTTCAACCTTTACAGACTCAAATTAAATTTCAAACCAGCTTTTTAATTTGATCACCTTACTACAATAAATTAGCTTAGGACTTTTTTTCCTACAGACGCATTCACCTTAGCCTTTGAGATAAAGCTGGCTTCTTGCAAAAAATACACCGACTGTTTGGAAAACGGAGTAGAAGAAGAAGTAAAAATTAGTATGCTGTCTGTGTTCCTGCCTTTGTTGTTCTCCCGGGCCTTGTTGTGTGTGTGACAGCAACATTTCTTCCAAAAATCCTGATTTCAGTTAATAAACTTTAACATCTGTGACAATGAGAAGAAAACACATAATGAACATCTGAGGATGCTGAAGCTTTGCTGAAAACAAACAACTGATTAGACCTGCGAGGAATTGATTACTTCTTCCAAGGAAGTTCTGTTTTTGTGTTTTTGTGTTTGTGTGCACGCGTGCGTGTCATTCGCTCTGTAAACACCACAGCTCGAAAAAGTTTTCAGTGAATTCTGATGAAACTTTGTGGTGATGTAGCAGGAGGTCGTGTTAACGGGCCATTAAAATTTGGTTTACAACCACCAAGTTCATAAAGGTCAACTTCACGGTTTGTTGGTTGAAAACAGACAAAAACTATGATTCTTACAAGTGTGGTGTGTGTTAGCAACATTTGGAAAGTATTGTATAACTAATTAAAATATGTCCCATTTGACCTCTGACCTCTCAGTAGATTGATCTGAATCTGATCTGGTCAAAATGATAATAATCTTATGAAGCTATTTAAAACTATATTTCTTACTGTCATTGTCTGCATTGGCATCATACAGAGGGAATGATATATGGAGATTCAAAATATCACATGACCTTGGATTAAATGGATACTCCAGCTTCCTGCCACAGTTCAAAGACACTTGGTTAGTGGGGTTGAGTTAACTGGCAATTCTAAATTTCCCAGAGGTGTAGTTGTCTGTCTCTCTGTGTTAGGCCTGTGTCAGATTGGAAACCTGTCCAGGGTGTATCCTGCTTCTCGCCCTACGGTAGCTGTACTATAGTTGTGTCTACTAAAAATCTCAGATGAGTTCAAATCCCAGTGACTTTGGCCTGAAGGTCAGAGCACTGATTTGTAGCACTAGTGTCAGCCAGTCATTTTTTTAAATGCAATCATTCACAACTCTTTCACATATGCCTCCACTAGAAGCGGCACCATGAACGCTCATATAAAAGGGCTATAAGAATCACAAAGGTCATAAACTGTTAATTTACTTCCTCTTGCTTCCTTTTGGGGTGAGCTTTGTCTCCTTGTCATTCAGCAGCTCCAGTGATCTACAGTAAAAATTTACCCACGTCGCAGAGTCGCTTTCACGCCGCGGAAAGCTGCTTGCTATTGATAGATGATAAAGACCAAGCCGTCCTTCCTGCCCCTCGATTCTCTCCCCTCCGTCTCACCCTGAGTAATATTCCAGCTGCAGAGTGAGAAGTGCTGACTCTTAATGAGTTATTATAGTTTAATTAAATCACAGCTGTTAAATCTGCCTCCTGGCCAGACTCTGTCAATGAGCGACCTCAATAACAGCATCAATCTTCGATCTCAGTCGAAGAAGTCACCGTGTCTGCACAGTGCTGGTTGTGTGTAACCTTTTGGAAGACTGAAGACTGAAGTTTTCTGTATCATCCTGTGTATCAGTTTTCAGTGCTGCTGCACTAACATTGTTTTTACCTGTTCCACAGTTTGGGAAAGTGTAGGAGTTGAATTTGATGAACAGTCCTGCTTCTGTTTATGCTTTCAGTAAAATGCTTTAATGACTGATCGATTCTTTTCTCATCTTGATCATCTTTTCTGTATTAATGAGCTGCATTGAGAAGTCAGGAGGGATGTAGTTACATTACATTTCTGAATTATGTTTGCATGACTGATACAAGTGAAGCTAATGGGCAGATTGCAGGACGTTCATGTTTTAGAAAACTGCATTCTTATCCACTGTGATGGGTGTGTTAGTTGTAAGGTGGTGTACAGTTTTAATGGAAGCCAACAGAGCTGTTTTTGTTTAAGAACTCACCCAGTCTAATCTCATTATAGCCTAATAAAGTGGTTCGTAGCTGCGATGGCTGATGACTGATGCAGTCATTTTAAGCCAAGTGATGATGTACGCACTGCTGGCAGAGGACTGGTAATCAACTTGTCCAAAGCTGATGATGCACTGGCTCCTGACAAATTGGCTCTTGCATTGTTTTTCTTATTTAAATGTCTTTCTGGCATTAAAAACAAGCAGAGACATGCTTCAAGGTGAACATTCACAAGAACAGCAGGAGGCAACTGTTCACAGTATGAATGGTTTTTAGACATATTTAGAGCTCTGATTTGTAGTACTTGTGTCTTGTTTTTGTTTTTAAAGTGCATTTCCATTTTCAGCTGTTCTGCAAATATCAGAAGTTGGTGCATAGCACTTCCTCCAGTCAGTTACATTACAATTTATCACCGAATGCATGTTGGCTGCATTTAAAGTTGGTTTTCAAATCCAGTTTGGACACACCTTCTCATTTAATGGGTTTTCTTTATTTTTACTACTTTCTACACTGTAGATACAAACTGAAGACATCAAATATATGAAACAAGACATATGGAGCAAAGAAACAATCAATAAATAACTTTAAATGTGTTTTATATTTTAGATTCCCCAAAGTAGCCACCCTTTGCTTTGCTGACAGTACAACAAACCCTCAGCCTTCTCTCAGTGAGCTTCATGATGTAGTCACCTGAAATGGTTTCACCTCACAGGTGTGCCTGTCAGGGTTCATTTCTTGCCTTCTTAATGGGGTTGGACCATCATTTGTGTTGTGCAGAAGTCAGGTTGGTACACAGCTGACAGGCTGACTTGAAAACTGTTAGAATTCATATTATTGCAAGAACCAATCAGCGAAGTAAAGAGAAACGACAGTCCATCATTACTATAAGAACTGAAGGTCAGTTAGTAATGATGGCTCTTGCATTATAGTGCAGTAGCAAAAACCATCAAGCGCTACGATGAAGTTGTCTCACATGAGGACTGCCAAAATTTGAGATCTTTGGTTCCACCTGCCATGTCTTTGTGTGACACAGCAAAGGTGAACGGATGGTCTCTACATGCATGGTTCCCACTGTGAAGCATGGAGGAGGAGGTGTGATGGTGTGGGGGTGCTTTGCTGGTGACACTGTTGGGGATTTATTCAAAGTTGAAGCGACATGCCATCCCATCAGGTTTGTGTTTAGTTGGACCATCATTTATTTTCCAACAGGACAATGACCCCAAACACACATCCAGGCTGTGTAAGGCAAAAGGACCAACAAGCGCTCAGCATCTCTGGGAACTCCTTCAAGACTGTTGGAAAACCATTGCAGGTCACGACCTCATGAAGCTCATCGAGAGAATGCCAAGAGTGTGCAAAGCAGTAATCAAAGCAAAGGGGGCTGTTTGGAAGACTCTAAAAAAATAAAACATGTTTTGATAATTCCATATATGTTCATTCATAGTTTTGATGCCTTCAGTGAGAATCTACAATGTAAATAGTCATGAAAATAAAGAAAAACCATTAAATGAGGTGTGTCCAAACTTCTATCTTTTATTTAATGAGATAAATTTCTTGATCTCTTTTTTATTTATTATTTCTCAACTGGCTCAGTAATCTGCAGCGTGCATCAGCACATTCATGACTGCTTCTGTCCGAAGTTCGAATGAGTCAGACGTGATGATGACGTCCTGAAAACAGGAGAACGGTAAGTGACACATAAACAAGCTGACACAGGCAAATCAGGCTGAATGTACTTTACTTTTCAACAATAGAAGCATGCTCAGGCTTTTATTGTCACATATCACATTACAGTTAAATTAATAGGAGCACGTCTACATCTGATTTGCCGACTGATTTTTCTCTGTGAACAATTAAGTCACAACTCATAAGGTTTGGTTAGGAGTAAAGCCAAAGGGTTGTGTTCTCTTCCTTTTTTTGTTGTGTCGGGAGTTCAGTGTTTCATGTGACAGATCAAAGGATGAGTTCATGTTCAAGATATTCAGTCAAGTGCCTGAGGTCTGAGGTGTCAGAGAAACATCAGGGTTGCTGTGCTGAGGCCTGTAGAGCTGGTGTTTGGTTGCACAGTTGGGGGTCCTTTCCTTTGAAGCTGCTGCATGGATCTGTTGATTGCAAATCCTCCACCTAATGTCATTGTGCTTCACTGTGTGAGTTCTTTTCGAGAAGAGCTCCATCATTACCTGTGATGTAGCCGTGGTGAGCTCTCAGTCTAAGGTGAAGCAAGGATGTGACAAAAATGCGGCACTGTTTCCGGCCTGGAGACTCGGCGCTGGCACTTCTGCAGATGCAAGCTTGTTGAGGTCACTGGTCCTTTTAATTTGCACTTGTCTCGAGTTTGTCATATTAATAGAAATGTGTGCCGTCAGGCTCTCTCTCCATCCAGCTTCACTAATTTATTCATCTGTTCTACCGTGCATATTCTTTCTTTCACTCTGGCTTCATGTCTGTCATCATGTCTTGTGTCTGAGGTGAAATATACAAGCTTATTCTAAAGAAAATGAACTGTCTGAGTGGAAACAGTTTTTCTCAATGAAAATGAAAATGAAACTTATACTTCATCACACTTTATGTCAATCAGTCTCTTAAGATGAGTGCAAGATTTTTGCTCCATATCACCGAGCTCAGGTGTTGTGTTATCTCTGCTCTTTTCCTAGAAGGCTTTCTCTGAGTGTGACACGACATTAAACCCGGACTGGAACAGCACATTAACTGCTGCTGTACATTGTAGACGTAGCACAAAAGTTTGCAAGTTAACACAAATTTTTTTCGCGAAAGTATTCCAGAAACAAATCTACCCCAGTGCCCACTCTGGGGCTTTGCGTTGAAGCCAAGCGAGGCATGTTTCTTTTTCTTATTTTAGAACAGGACGACGTGTCCGAGCAGCAATAGTTTCAATATCTCTCCCTGGAAAAGATGATGAATCCATGGCATGGACTGATGCTTGCCTTAAACAAAAGACTTTACCCTAAATTTGACACAATTGATGAAAATGGTAGTAATGCATGTCAGGAGGGGTTTCTTTGCTGGTAAATAGCACCCAGAAACAAAAGCTTAATTCTAGCAGAATTGGAGGAGCCGGAGTTCGGAGCGTATTTCATTTCACATTTGAGTGAAGACAGATTTTTCCAAAGCCAATATGTTATTGTCTGGCGAGCGTCCTCCAAATGGCGCATTCAACACTTGAAGCATCGTTGAAAGCCTTTTGAGGAGGAATATTGGCTTTTATCAGAAGACCACTTTTTGCATTCAGAGCGGAGGTGTCAGACTCATTTTAGTTAATACGCCACATGCAGCCCATATCGATCTCAAACGAGCCAGAACAGTGAAAGAGCTGCATAAAAACACCACTCCAAAGTTTTCTCTTTGTTTACCGTAAAGAAATACATTTTTGAAATGTTCTCCTGGGCCAAGATTGTAAAAAAAATATTTTTGAAAAACTTTTGGATCACTGCCTGGTCTTAATTTCATTGTGTGATTTGTTTTCATTTTGAAACCTTTCAGTGATACCGCTCATTTTAAAATGCATCCCACGTGCGGGAGAAAAGCGGTGCCCAACCCACGGGTCACGGACCTGTACCGGTACCATAGCGACCAGAGAGCATTAAGGGACAGAGAGGAGGATGTTCCTTCCAGGAGGACGCTGCTAATAAAGTTACACAATTACACTGAATTCGCATGTATTATTATATACAGGCGACATCTTAAAGCCCGGTCCGTGAAAATATTGTCGGACATGAAACCGGTCTGGGTTGGGGACCGCTGGTCTAAACCACCTGGTTTTTGGAGTTTCAGTTAGTATGAAGTGAAGCTGCAGTGCTGCAGCTGTCTCTGCCCAGATAGCAAGACTACATTGAATTGATGTTGATTTTTCATCCGATCCGTTGTTATGGTCGGGGTTGAAATGCCAATGTTGTAACAACATTGAAATACTGTGGTAAACTACATGGGACGTTGTAATAATGTTGATTTACCGTTGTTTTTTTTGTCATTGATATTTGATCTATTTGTAGTCGACCAGGTGACAACAACAACGTCGAGAAAACGTCTATTTATAGATGAAGATTATTCCGCACCGGTCACCATCAAAAAGCCATTGATTTGTAGTTGAGCGTTAAATTGCATTGCAACTGAGCGGGTATAAAGTACCGGAGAAAGTAGATTTATTGTTCTTTTGTTATCAATAATTTCTGGTCTAGTTCACCAGCTTTAAAAAAATCGTGTCGACGTGCAATTTATGTGTAGTTGACCGGGAAATTAAAGCAGCGATCACTTGGACTATTCCGCAGCACCTCTATCACAGTGGTATATCCCTCCAGGTAACCATTGTCTTGTACAGTAGAGCGGGACATTACGTTTACTCTCAGTGGAATTGACCGGAGAAGTCACTGCTGTGGCCTGCACCACATAAGGTAAGAATGAATGAATTTTCTTCTATTCGTTATTTCCACGGTCGCATTTGAATACATTTGAACAGTAAAAAAAACTCGTCAATGTACAGTTTCGGACAAAATGTGGGAGTCCGAAATTGTGTCTACTTTGCTGTGATTGCAGCCATTCCTCAACTCTCTGTGAATGGTACTCATGGCCATTGATCAGTGTTCTTTGATCAGTGGGTTTTGGTCCGTGATTGTTGATCAATGGTCATGGGAATTTGCATAATTATGATTAAGGAACTGACCTCCCAGCCCATTGTTCCTTCAGTGGGCTGGTTTCAGTCATTATGCAAATGTACTGTTTATAAGGTTTGGGGAAACCTGCAGTCAGCTGAGACTGAAGAAGTCACTTGGATGAGTGACGAAACGTTTCTCCCACAACGTTGAATCTGTTCATCTGGACGCTACGTCCAGATGAACAGATTCAACTTTTGGAGATTGTGTCTACTTTCATCTTACAGTCCGGCAATAAATAAATTGTCTATCAACAAAGAAAACATTTTCTCCCTGCTGGAGACAATTAACAAGAGCTTATTCATGTGCTCTGATTCACTTTTTTTGTCTTTTTGTTTGTGTGTGTGTCTATTTTTGTCCTAGATGGCCTGACGCAGCAGGTAGGGGCGAACTCTATGTCTGAGTTTGTCTGTGCTCAAGCAGTCCAGAAATGGCTCAGATACGCTCCGGATCATATGGGTGGCGCAGGACGTACATCATCCATCCCCGAGTAAAAATTTAAAAGTGACGTGAAACATAGAAATCTTAATAGGAAACTTTGTCTTTTAATAAAGTCTTTTGTAAACGATACGTGTCTATTGACCTTTTTTTCTTTAGTTTTTTTTTCTCTGTTACATGTGTGATGCTGTTTTTAGAATGTTTGACATGATACATTGTGAGACATTTTTTAACATATAAAGGGTGTCCAATTTGAGGAATAAGTACAATTATGTGTTTAGGTGGTTTAAGTATTGATGGAAACATGCAGTAGTTTAGCATTGGTTAAAATACCTATAAAGAGCGGTATATTTCCAGTCATGATTTAACTTTTGTTTCAATGAAAAGAAACTGCGAAAGAGGTGGAAAATCAACATCATAGTTCAACAGTGTTTCAATATCAGAATCTGACATTGTTTCAATGTCAACAGTATTAGAAAATATAGCGTCCAATCAATGTCAGCTTTCAACATTGATTCAATATCAAAACCTGACGTTGTTTCAAAAACAATAAAGGGTGCAAGAGTGACGTTAGGTCAACGTCACACCTCAACGTTGATTCAATGACATCGCCTGATATTGACTAAACATTGTTTCAATGTTTCCTTGGTATCTGGGTGAGAAACCTTTGCTAACACAATTAATTGGGGGTGTTATTTTAGTAATTCTAGGTTTTGGGTGGAAGCATGACTAAGTGCAACCCAGCATGGATCCACATGTTTGTGTTTTGCTTTTCCTTTAGTGTAAGCAGAACCGTCTCAGCACAGCAGAGGGCATTTAAACTAAAGTTTAAAAATGCCCTTCAAGTTATTTATTATTTTTCGGATACAAACTACAGAGAAGCAAAAATGGTTTATACAATAAATCGAGTGCTTCTCTACAGTGACCCACAGAGGTCAACACACTTAATGAAAGACCAGAAAGTAGAAAAATGCTGCAAAAGCTCAAAACATGACAGATGTGCTTTTACAAGGTGACGGAAGTGACGAGCTAACAGTAACCAGCAAATGGCAAACATGTATCGACAGTAGTGATTTGTAAAGTTTGGGCTACCTGGTGGGCAGTGACGGTACTGCAGGTGGGCTTCAGAAATAACAGAAATACAACTTAAAGGTATGTACAGTTACATATTTCTACAAATGATTTTATTTATATAAAAGTGAATTAAAATGTGTAATAGGGGGTGGTTAGTCTGTGATATTACTCATTAGTCTGACATAAATTTACTGTTTGTTGATTTTAAAGTTTGTGTGCCAGTAGCAGCTGGGTCACACATTGGACTTAACACTTTGCATATGACTGGGTAGAAATTCCTAGTTTCTAGCCAACAGCCTGTGTTGTTTATGCATCACTTTCTCCTCTTTTGATCAAAGGGAAGATTTAAGATTGGGTGGGCCTCATGAGATTCTTTGGTTTTTAAGTGGTTACAGCTCTCTTTACTTTGGGAATGGCTGATTGTGAATAATGCAGTCAAAATACACATTACCTTGCATCTTTTTCTCCCTGTCCTGGGTCTACCCCAAGCCCTGCTCCCAGTAGGACGTAACTAGAACAACTCACTTAGGAGGTGCTCAGGAGACGTCGTATTCAGATCCTCGAGCCACCTCAACTGGCTCCTATCATTGTGGAGCATTCTTCTATTTGCTGGTGTTTTCTTAAGTTGCAGTGCATTTGACTTCTCAGGGCCACCGTACAGAAGCTAGAAGCGAAAGCAGTCTGTGGCTGTTCTAATGTGAAATAGGGAAAGATTAGAAAATCTATAAATACTGGTAACCACATCTTCATCCAAGTTTGAGAGCACTGAAAACCCGAGCAGGATAACTGCCGGGAAAAAAACAAGCATGCTGTGCTTCTGTATTTCTGGATTTCCACCAGCCAGTTCTGCAGGGTGTGCGCACATGGGTGCCCTCGAGATTAAACTTAAGATGATAATATACAGTGTGATGTTTTAACCACGAACACTAAATTTTCTGTCCCATTAAAACAGTGTAATTATAAAAAGACTGACACATGCTAATGATGTACTTTCAGAACTTCAGAGAAATTTCTGCTGCCCCAAGGCAATAATCCATCATTTTAGCTGAATAAATGTAACAGCTGTGCAGCCTGATTCAATTATTTTTCAAGAGCAAACTGTCCAACAGCACTAATGTGACATCTAGGTCTGCCCTCAATGTAAAATCGTGTCCTTACTTGTGGTGACTGTAATCTGTCCTTTTGAAGCACTTTTACAGTTTTTTTGGTGCATCAGAAACTTTTCTTGGATGCTTCGAGGTTTCAATTCTACATTATTTTACAGCTGTATTAACTACCAAAATGTCTTCAACTTCTTCTCTGGTGCCTTTTCTGTTAATCAGTGTAATAAAGTTGACACACTTGGTAATGAAGTATGTTGTTTTACACAAGTCGCCAGAGATCAAATCTCCTGCCAACAAATTACAGTCCCATTTCCAAAAAGTCTGAACCCATGTAAAATGTACATTAAAAACAATGATTTGCAAATCTCATAAACTCGGATTTTATTCAAGATAGAACAAAGAAAAAGTATAAAATGTGTAAACATTTCACTATTTCCTGTAGAATATTTGCTCCTTTTGATATCTGGGACAGGCAAACAAAAGCCTTTTAAAGTAAAACGGTAATAAAAAGATACAGTTTTAGTAACATTTTGCACCTAATCAGGTTAAATGGCATCAAGTCAGTAACCCTACTGGGAATAAAAAAAGAACATCTTAGAGAGTATCACCTATCTGCAAAAGGAACTGCATCTAAAAACTTTGGAACAATTTCAAAATGATGTTCCTTAATGTTAAAATGGCAAAGACTGAATATCTCATCATCTGCAGTGTGAGATTTGATCAGAATATTCTGAAAATCAGTACTGGATGTCCATGATTCTCGGACTGCGCGACTCTGTCATGGAAATCAGCTCATCATGGGCTCAGGAAATGTTTGCAAATGCAGGTTAAAGCTGAGTCATACAAAGAAGCAGCCATGTGTGATCCAGAAACACCGCCGTCTTCTCTGGGCGAAGCTCATTTCAAATTCATAAATGACCTGGACCTGGACTCTTCATAGCAGAAGGGTCCGGATGCTGAACTGGCCTGAACAGACCTTTCACCAACCAACAACATTCGGCTCATCATAAAACCAAAAAGCACTGTTGAGCAGCTAGAATCGTCTATCAGACAAGAACAGGGCACATTCCTCTCCCAAAGGTCCAGCAGCTGCTTTCCTCGGTCCGCAGATGTTTGCCAACTGTTTTTTTAAGCCGTGTTTCTGTCACCAAATTTTCACAATACTGATTTATGAAATTTGCAGTTCATTGCATTCATTTCTTTTTTAAGTTATACATAGTATCAAAACGTTTTTGGAAGCAGGGTTGTAAATAAAATAAAATGAATGAAAGGTGTGATTCGTTTGTTCTGTTTTTGAAAACTACTGGAAATACATTATATTATTGGGAGCAATGGATCTTTGGTTCAGCCCTCAGACTGACAGCTGAGTTTAATGTTGAGAAACACTCGGGATTCCCAAAGGATGAATCCTACTAACTGTTGCCTCCCGTATGTTTCCTGTAGTCCTGCCATGAGGTTGGCATATCAGGGTGAATTTCAGATCCGATGGCGTGGCTTCCTTTGATCAATAGTTATGTAAATCAGTGGAGATATATATATCCTGAAACTGTAAACATATTTCATAATGAACGGTTGGTCTCTCGGTTTATTCTGTTTATCTCATTTGCTTTTTTGTCCTGTTTAATTACAGAGCTATCAAATGTATTTCTTCTTCAGCTCATTGGCGTGTTTTGCAGCCACAGACTTAATGCTGTGAAATGATGAAATGCATCCAAATAAGAAGTAAACTGTGGACTGAGAAGGATGACTCATGTCTGGGTGAAGTTCAATACTTTGCCATGTTGCCACTGACCTAAAATAACATCACAGTGCAGCTTCAGAGTTTATCAGAGCGTCAGGGTTGTAGACGTTGTGTTGTTTTTTTGTTGGTCCTCTCTCCCTCGTCCTCAGAGCCCCATCTGGGTTCACTGGACGAGGTGAGTATCTGAGCAGCGAAGCAGGCTTAAATTTGGTGACAACATTCCCCCGTCACAGATATAAGCGGTATAAACAGGACAAAGGCTTGTGTCACGCTCAAGAGTTGTTGTGGTGACAAAGTGGGGGGTTTCATGGATCTGGAGCAAAGATGTTACTTAACTGTACAATCTACTCTCTTCACATAAGTCCCACATCACACAGATGAACTTCATCAGACTAAAAATGTAAACTTTGCATCCCAGAGGTCATGACACATTTCTCAGAGGTCCCAGAGTCCCGGGCCTGTTGTTTTATTGGTGTTGGCAACTCCTAAAACACAGTTGCTACATAGCGTCACAGGATGGTGCCTCCTTTCCTTTTTTTGTGATGAGTAAGAGGGGAGAGTTTTACACGTCTACATGTTCTCCCATCTGACCAACGGGGAGTAGAAGAAGAATAGATGTGAAGAGAAGGGGTCCAAACACAGAACCTTGAGGCACACCATGATTTAATGGGGCAGGGGTGGATCAGGAGCCTCCCACTGGTGACAAGAGAGATGGGACTGAAGCTAGGAGAGTACAGTACCAGTAAAGCCAAGACAGTTGGACAGATGTGACAGAAGGATGGTGAGAGAAGGTTGTCAAAGGCTCCAAAGGTCCAGGAGGATAGGGATGCTGATGTGACCAGAGTTAGCAGGAATGAGAAGCTTTTAGTTATTTTGCTAAAGTCTGAGCACTGCAGTGTGTTTGGAAGCCATACTGGAAGGGTTCACAGAGCCCTTATTGGTAACAGAAAGATAGACAGAAAAGATGGAAGCTGAGGATGCTGTGAAGCCCAAAATGTCCAAACTAATTTCATCTGAATTTAACCTGTCAATAAACTAATTGTTGACTGTTGCTGCAGTTAGGTTATAAATGAGCCTTCATATTGTGAGTGACAGAGCAGAGCAAATGAAGAGCTGAGGAGGAAGATTAAGGAAACTAAGCAGCAAAACAGCAGCTGAATCATAATGAAGGACACTTCCTGTAAACATTTCCTCTCCAGTAGGTGTGTGTGGCAAAAACAGCAGAAAGTAGTGAAAAAAAAACCCAAATTTGAAGATAAGTGTAATTAAAAAAACTTTAAAAAAAAAAAGGATTTTCAGTCCTAAAAGTGTCTTCTACCATGAATTTGTCACCCTATAACTAGTCCTACAACATTTCATTGTTTTTATGTTTGGAGGAATTGGCCCACTGTGTGGTGAGAGTAACGTAAAGTTGTGTGACGTCATTTGAAGCCAGGAATTTTTTTTCCTTTCTATCACGGTTGGCTTTGATTTTATTGTAATTTTGCACTTGTAATCACTACATTGTAATTTCCTTAATTAATTAATATAAATATAGTAGAAAGACGTCCTGCTGCAGCAGGCTTGATTTTCAGTGTTTTTGTACAAAATACTTTAAAAGTTTTATTTTATTGAAACAGCTCGGTTGTTTGAGGGTCAAAGACATCAATATAACAATTCCACATGCAGGCAAAGGGCGAACCTGCACTATTGTCAGAGGGTAGTTCCTTTGTGCTTCAAGCCACTGTAAAAACTGCACACTTTATTATGTCACTACTGTAAATGGAGAATCAAACCAAGGCTCAAATTTCCAAAAGAAACGTGCAAACTGAAGGTCGTCCTGCAAATCATTCAGGTTCTGTGTTATAAGAACTGTGTTATAAGAACAACCATGACTTTATTGTTAAATCAGTCACAAAATGTTCCTCTTCTTGAATGCTTCCCTATCAGTGTTGGTCTGTGTTCATACAACAGTGAAATCTCATTACGTCAGCAGGCAAACACATACTGTTTAAGATGTGACCGATCACTCATGCACTGCGATTAATCACCCAGTTTCCTCCTGTGAAGGGACACAACGTCTTAATAATACAGTTTATTTTTATAGAGCTTATACTCATCCTCTCTGCGGGTATAGCTTCCTTTTTGTTATTCCCAACCTGTCACACAATGAGCTTCCAATTTTAACACATTAATGAGAACGAGCTGGGTTTTTTCCTTGTTTGTTTTTGGGGGTTTTTGTTATGATCACGTTTTTCATGTGTTTATGGTCTGATCGCTAGCTTTAAAGGCCTTTCACACACAGGATCTGTGTGAATATGTTGAGTGTTAAAAATTCAGTTGTTCACGCCAACCGCAGAAGTTTGGATGAATTTGCAGCGTTTGTTTTTTCTGACCAAGGTTGATGTTTTTTTCTTTTGTTTTGTCGAATGCAAATAAGCAAATCTGACCAATCAGACCGCTGCATTTGTCCACAAATGTGCTTGTAGCTCAAAATGCACATCAGTCCTGAATGTACAAAAGTAAAATAATATTATTTTACCCCAGACACACAGAAGGACTGTGTTATTCGTGTGGGTGGATCCTGCTCTCGCTCCCCATCTCAAGTGTCACCTCTGTTCTCCTGTGGAGCCTGTGCTCATGTTCAGGCACTGATCTGCTCGGTTACAACCTGTACTCTGTGCTAAAAGACACCCGTCACACCAGTAACACTGCTAAAGGTTCACATGCCACTCCAGGATTAAAATGAGCCTTTTACAATTTTGTTTTTTAGTTAGTTAGTTAGTAGGTTAGTTATTTTGTTATTTTGGGGTTTTTTTAAACTGAGGAACACTACATGATCATTTAGCAATATCTAAATCACGAGGTGACTCTAACGGGCGCCATAACTTACTGAATGAGATCCATGTTGTATTCAACATGACTTGAAACTAGTGATTGACACCATATGCCATGAAACAAATGTTTAGTGAGGTCATAGAGTGAGCTGAGGGCCATCGTTTGCACAAACGTCTGCATAACTGGACGTCTTTTTGCAGCCAGAGGAGTCGCCCCCTGCTGGCCATAAAGAAGAATGCAATGTTCATGCCCTTGCCTTCACTGTCAGGACATGACAGCTGCCTCCTCCTTTTTTGTTGTATACATCCTATGGACAGTCTACTCATTCTCTAGGGAATTCACATAACGGTGAATACATGAGGCATACTGGCCCCTCAACAAATCAAAAACAAAATTCAGAGATATGTGAAGAAAACTTTCTGAGTTGATGGTATGCTGCTGCTCTTTCCAGGTATTTCCAGTATGAAAATACCTGTAGTGTGTGAAGTGTGAAGGAAATTAACTAATAAATACTAAATCTAATATAGTGCCAGTCCTAGTAGATACTGAGATTTCAAACTGTGGCCTTTTGGTTTCTGTTTGATCTGCACAGTTTTTGCTGTCACGACCAGGTTTGTGATAAAGTTACTGTTTCATCCATGTTTGCTGGGCTGACGTGAGCACTTCCTAGAAATGTCCTCTTTCATGAGCATCTGAAAGAAGGTTCATGTCAAGCTATGATTTAAGTCTATTCAGTCATTTAATTGACTTTTTTCTGCCTCTTTCACTTGGCAACAAACTACCACAATTGCTCACACAGCAGTTTAACATAAATTATAGTCTTCAGCTACAAGTCTTGTCAGAATAAGTCTAGCTGTATATTTTTCCTATTTTCTCTTCAGCCTGCTTCCAGCTGAAAGCAGGTTCATCCTCACCGGTGCTTTTTATCTCTACCACAGCTCATTATAGCCCCCTAGTGGAAACAGTGAGCAGTTACCTTTTTATAACCTCTGACACTGTATCAAAGTTGACGTGAAATCATGCTTTTAATGTAATTCAGTAATTATCTGTGCATGTCTGTTAATGAACTGGAATGCCCTGATTGCGTGGGGAGAGCAGGAATCACACATTGCTGATTAGTGCTTTGTTTTGATGGTGTTTCTAAATGCTGATGTGGTGGATAAGCTGCAGCGTCTCTTACACTCTGTGTAGAATAATTAGCTGACATCTGAGAGTACTTTTGGCCTTTTGTTACAGAGCCAACGGGAGCTTCAAAGCTGCTCTGAAAATGACCTGGAGATATTTTAAACTGTAGCTGAAGTGATCGAATAGAATAGCCCTCTATTGTCATCGTACATGTACAGCAAAATGATGTTGTTGTTTATGGTCAGAAGACAGTTTTGGAAGAAGACAGGGCTAAGACAGGCTGTGGAAGAGACCCAGAGATTGATAACAACTAATGGTTAGATGCAGAGTGGTGTGTAAACACATAGTGAGCAAAAAGGTGAGTGAAGAAGAGTCTCCTCTTCTTCATCTTCCTGTGCTATGTAGATTATTCATTTTGCATGTTTAGGTTCCACAATAAACTCATTTTCCTGTCTCTTTACACTTTTCAGTATTGTTCTGCATGTCAGCCCACACATACTGTTTTAATAACTTTGATAACTAAGAAAAACTGTCCCATCAAGTACAGTATTTACAGTATTATGAAACTTTTAAATTACATAGCCGATTTTGATAAAGCTGTATTGACAAAGATTTGAACAGCAACAACTACAACTGAGCCTTCAAAAGTAGACACACACACACACACACACACACACTGCTCTTTTATTGAAACATCTGTGCTATAGTCTGTAATACCGTTCAGTTGACAGTAGAGGGAGCTACATAATCAGTAATGGTGAGTAAAATCAAAAACCTGTGCAAAGAGAACAATTCCAGCACCATCATATCATATATATTTTTACAGACTATTATTTTAATCCAAAGACATGCAGCTTGTGGGGATAGGTTAATTGGATAATCCAAATTGTCACTAGGTGTGAATGTGTGAGTGAATGTGAGCGTGAATGCTTGTCTGTCCCTGTGTGTTGGCCCTGCGACAGACTGGCGACCTGTCCAGGGTGTACCCCGCCTCTCGCCCTATGACAGCTGGGATAGGCTCCAGCGCCCCCCGCAACCCTGGAAAGGATAAGCGGAAGCGAATGGATATTATTTTAAGGTGTTTTCTAGCGAGTGCTTCAGGTCTGCCAGCTTCTTGGTGCATTGCATTATGGGGGATAGAGTCCATGAGCACTTGTAATTCAAGTGAATTTACATGTTTAACTGATGAATGTCCTTGAACTTTTTATGTGTCTTAAAAAGATTAAAAGAGATCTTTTAACTAATGTTCAAAAGGCAAAAATGCAAAATCATTAATTGTGCATCAATCAGCTAACCATTCACCTCAGATTCAGGTTTTTTTTATCCAGGGTAAAAGTGCTTTCTGATGATTGTGTGTTCTGAGGAAACGTAAAGTGCACAGTGACTCAGTTATTCGGTTTCACTTGTTTGTTAAATCACAAAATAGTGATTTACAGACAAGTTTTGCCTTAAATTTACTTTAACATAAATAATCGTCAAATAGTTTCAGTTAAAAATTGTGGCATTAAATTTAGTTATGCTGACTTTTTAATATGGAACACTTTAATTATCACCAACATCAGACTGACAAGCACTCGATTGCTGTTTGATAATTCTCTTTATTTCCAATATACATTTCATTTGAAAAATATAGATTCTAAAATAAACAATTTCCCCTATTCTAAAAAGTCACAAAATGTTAATAATAATAAAAAAAATTGCATCAGTATTCCAAACACTAGGATTAACAGAAGGTTTTCACGTCATGTTGTAGGGTTTTGTCCGACACGCTTACACAGAATCACACTTTAAACTAATCACTCCCCACAGAAAATGTCCCGGGCGCTGAATCACATTTGTTTCCACTTGCTGCTGCTGACAGCTGTAAATACTGATGTGGAATATGAATTATGTCGTTACCTGCGTGAATTACAGAGGAAGAGGAGGGCTTATTTATTCACGTCTTTGAAATCTCTACCGCGGCGATCCGTACAGAGAGGCCCGGTGGTTTCAAATTAAAATTAAAAGCAAGAAAGTGCTTCAGTGCACCTATTAGAGATTGAGTGGGGAGATGGTGTAGATGGCTGTACTGGAGTTAAAAGATAACCGTGGGTTATTTTTAACCTTTTAATGTGGGTCATGCAAACTTTGAGCTCTCCATCTTTACCACAGAAACAAAACAAAAGCAGAAAACAGCATGTAAAAGCTTTTTGTGTCTACTGTTTGGATCAAAGTGCCAAGAGTGTCTGTCGCTCAACATTTAAAGTGGCCCTTTTGACTGTTGTTGTTCAGTCTTTCTTTTTTTCCTTTGCTAATGAGAGTCATCCAGTCAGTGAATGAACTGAGGGGCTACAGTAATGACTACTGTAAGATAAATATGGATTATTTATCTTACCATGCAAAGGTAGTCTGTATTCCCCAGGAATAAGTATGTTAAAGATGCACAGGGTCTACATCCACCTGTATGTCCTGCTATCTGATGGAGTTATTAACATAAGATATTATTAATTTTATTTTATTATTATTAATTTTGTTGGGAAATTATGGGAAATTGCTCTCTTATATAACAAAGCTGCTAAAGTAAAATGCATGTCAGGTGAAAGTGGGTGTACAGGAGCAGAGCACCCTGCTTTCAGTTGTTTCAGTGAGATTCTGGAACTTACTGCAGTTTGGGGGGGAAAATATAAAATGTTTTTGCACTGAAGAAAAGAACATTTTTCTTTGTATATACCAAGAAACCTACAGCTGATCCATAACAGGTCAGCTACAACTTTTTGTTTTTTCAAACAAACTTTGGAGCTTGCATTTCTCTAAATACAACTTCTGATTCCTGCCTGATTACTACAACAGAAGTGAAGAGTTCAAAGTTAGCACGACCCACACAGCAGCCACATATATGTAATATAAGTTCACATAAACCTGAATTATCCTTTATAACTGGCCAAAAACAGACGAGCGGTCAGAGAGATGCACGTGGTCATTCTGTGGGAAACAGTTTGAAGTAAAAACATTGGAGCAAATATGGAGTTTGTGTATCTTCTGCCTCACTGCAGCAGACTGACATGACGTTTTAACAACTGTTTAAAGGATGTGTGTGGGTTAAACAGGACACACACATGCCCTGTGCACACACTGCAAGTTCAACAAGTTCTTTCCCTCTGTCCTGTTATAGCCACTATAATGTTTATTATGGGGGCCAAAATTAAAATGCTTTCCCTGGTAATTAGAAATTTGAGTTAGAATAAAGAAAACTGAGTCAAACACTGACCAGCAATCAAAGATTCGAAGATGTGTTTGACAGCTGACGTGCACACGGGTCTTTGTGTGGATTTGAAGGAGATAGGATTGCATAACAGCGACCAATAAGGCTCTGAATTTAAGCACAGCATGGCATGTGACCGTTGTATTAAAGCCCAAACACATCCTTATTAAAAACTCATTAGATCACGTGTCTTCACATCATCAGATAATTCCAAAAACAGCTGAGAAAAACGAATAAACCTGCCGTGAACCGAAGCCGTCCCACTGCACTGAGCTTGCATGGATTTGATTCCTGTCTCCTCTTTTTCACATTGTTGCTTTAAGAATTTCAGACTGAATCAATCTCTTATAAGCCACTTAGGTAAAGTACTTTGTGCAGCACAAGCAATTATTATGATATGCATTTCTAGTTAGTTTAAGTTTGGCGGAGGAAAATCAGATGATTATGTCGCTGGATTGTTTTCTACTCGAACAGAAAAAAAAAAAGAAATGTTACGAACACACACACAACAAAATCTTTTTTTTAAAAAAAAGCAAAACAACAGAAGAAAATGATTTAAATTAAATGAGTAACAAAAGCAAAAGAGAAAAAGATTCAGAAAATTAGAAAGTGAAGCAAGTAAAACTGCATCACAAAGTGAGAATAAAAATATTTTCCTCATCTGCACATACAAATGTGCATTGTTAATCTGCTATTAATTTACTTAAATATCTATTGTATTTCCTTCACAAGCTATGATCATAGAGTGAATCTCTTCATGTGAATCATTTCTACAAGAGGACAGAGAGAAAATATCAAAACCCCATCAAAAATCAACACATTGCAATCATTCATGATAAGCATTGAATCTAAAACAAGAGGTAGAGCTATAAAAACATGATTTTCCTGCTACAGGAAAATATTATTAGAATAATTCGGTTTATATAAAAACTTAGACAGATGATATTTGTATATGTTTATATAAAAAGAGCAGGGAGGGCAGTCCGTGCGTGGTCAGAGTGAGCTGCAGCCTCGGTCGGGGATGTGTAGGAGGAGTTGCATAGAAGAGTATTCAGGGGTTACCTTTGTAAGCAAAGATTAACTGTGGAGCTGTGAGAGAAACGTGGTGAGGAAAGACCATACAGTGTGCACCGTAATGCTTTTTCTAAAGTGTGCTGCTCTTCAGAACAAAGTCTTGAAGTCATGAAGGAGATCTGAGTTAAAAGAATCATTGAAGGTCAGTAAAAAGAAAAGAAAAGTTGTGCTGCAGGTTGACAGACGGCCGTTCGGAGATCTACAGAGATGTTTCAGATCCTCTGCTCTTCCAGTAGAAGGTGTTATCATCGTCTGGGTCCATGTCTATTCTAATCTGAGGCACAGACTTCAGCGGACTCATCTCAGGACTGAAATACAAAAATAAAATATCGTAAGTACATGTTTGCAGACGTAGTGCATCAATTATATAATCTAGGTGTTCAGGGTCGATGAAATGAAACTTTAGCAAAACTGACACTTTTTCACTTTGATATTCGGGGTGTCTTTGAATTCAGCCCTTTCATTTCTTTCAGACGACGTAGCATCCTTCTGTTCCTAACATGTTATCCTGTCCTGATCAGTATTCAGTAGATATCCGGGATGATTTCAAAGTTTTCCTGTAATTTTTGGGAGCAGTGTAAATATGAAAGGATGAAGATCTGATAAATGCCCATCCAAAAAATCATGCTCACATCTCAAAGGTTGTACTCAGTGATTATTTGGCATTATTGCTTAAAAACTACTTGGTTACTAGTTTGTTTAACTGACTTAACATTTCACCTCTAGGTCACTTTATTGTGGTATTTCACTAATACCTCGGTATAGATCTGATGGTTCCTGAGGTCATCTGAGCTCAAAACAATTTGCCTTCAGTCTTAGTGGGACAGGATTACTTTAACAGCAGGGTCAGCGTAATGTCATTACTATGATAGATACCCAGGACCGATGCCAGTAATAATAATGAGCACTTAACTATTAAAATGCCTAAAATGTTTTAAAGTAAGATGACATCAAAAAGCACCCAGCTAATTAACCCTAAAAGAAAACAAAATTGCTAAAAAAAAATTGATAATTTAAAAAAGAAAATCAGTCATGTGAACGAAGAGCACTGCGGCTGCGGACCAATTATGTCACTGGTTGTGGTTTGTTGACATCGCAGATGTCCTGTAATCACAGCTGCTTTTCACACATTGTCGTAACAGTGCTGATGAAAGAGGATTAGCGTGCGGGACGACTGTGGGCCAGATGGGGTGATGGAAGACAGCTTGACCCTGCATGTGCTCACAATGCGCAGATCCTGGTCATTGTGAGAAGTTGCGGACATGATGGAAAAACATAATCTCTCTTAAGCAGCATAATCTTTGCTATAAATATTTGCACATAAACAATACTTGTCATGCCTTTTTAAGACCGATTGTCCCCTTAAAGCTCATATCACTGGAACACAGTGTGCATTTATCACGCAGTTTAGACTCACAACATCTACACAGCAGATTACTCTATGTTTCTAAATAAACAAAAACACTACAAAATGGCCTAAAATGCAGCTTAAGATACTAATCTCTTACAAGTCACAGGCAAATTTAAGATGAACGAGTCTGGCTCTTTTTTTTTTTAATGAAATCCCTCTAACCTCACAAATCCAGGCACCAGTAGAGCTAGCACACGCAGTTAAAGGTTTTATAGGACTACACCACGTGCACACAGCTGTTATTCAGCTGGTTGCTTTTGATAATCCAGCAGGTTATGTTCCTGCAGACGGTATACGTGTAATGAAGTTCAACATAGCCAGACTTTGTTTGCATTAGTTGGCTCAATAAAACCTAAAATTCCAGTCAGAGATGATGGATGTCACAAAGGTGGTTATCAACTTTGTCTGTATGAGAGAAACTGTCATGAACTGGCTGTGAAAGGACCCAAATGCAGATAACATATAACACGGCGTTATTAACTAAATGGAAAACAATACAAAACGACACTGGGAAATTATAGGAACTAAACACACGGGGAAGCACACGGAAAAACACACAACCACGAGGGAGAACGCGACACTGAACAGAGGGAAACACAGGGCTTAAATACACAATAGAATGACGAGGGGACAGGAAACACATGGGGAACACAGCTGAGACAAATTAAACACAATGAGACAGAGGAAGCAAAACTAAACACACTGACCATGAAACGCAAGACTTTCACAATAAAACAGGAAACGAACGCAAGATTGACACTGGAGTGAAGGAAAGGCAGACGAGAGGGAGCGAGGGAATACAAGGGAACATGAGGGAAACATGGATAAACATGATAGACAGGGGAACATGCAACGAAACATAAGGAGGGAAACAAGACAAAAGGACTCACAAACAGATATAAAGACACACAAAGAGAGACACAGAGGGCAAAGACACAAGAGGGAATCTAATAATGCAGGAACCAAACAGGGAATATAGGAAACAGCATAACTAGGACTACTAATGAACCAGAACATGAACCATAATACAAAATATTACCAAAACTCAAAATGCTGGGTCAAAGGACCCAGAATCATGACATAGACGTTGCAGAAATTTCGTAAATGTTTCGATTCGATCATAACAAGCATGTTTCAAAAAATAACTCGGGCTCATATATTTTACCACTCATTGTGCTCTCGGTAAGTAAAGTGTAAAGTAAAGTGTAAAGTGTGTTGTGTTAGTCCCCGAAGGGAAATTACTCCTCTGCATTTAACCCATTCACCCAGTGAAGCAGTGGGCAGCCACCAAACGACACTGTATCATTATTACATCCATACAATATTGATTGTAAATAAGGTTAGCACGTTGTTAAAGCAGGCCATAGAAAAGGCATCATACGTTTTGTACAGTGGTTCTGCACATTAAGCTCTCAATCTTTAACTAATGTAGTTTAAACATTTAATTATATTCAGTGTGTTCACGTCTGGCTAATTAAGCCGATGGGCAAATTGGCGACACACAGCTTGTCGTTTTACTTTTTGCATTGCTACGGCACAGAAACTAAATCACACACAAATGAAAGTGTGAAAAAGTGGTACTTACATATGACTTTAACTAAAACTCATAAGTTACAGTCAATCTAGCCTCGTAAAAACAGATCCACCTCCATGAGACTGAAAATATGGGCTAATCTTGCTTCAAGTACACCCCTTGGGTCTGAACGCTATACTTTGGGACCTTCGTTAATATGTAGCTTTAATCTTATGTATACTTGCTTAAAATAATAAAGTATTATCAGTGATAATGCAGATTTCTGAGGTTATCCATTAGAAAGCATTTTGGGTGTAAGTTGCAGCAGAGCGTGGACAGCCATTCACAGAAGAAGCAAGTTCAAATCCGTCCAAAGAGAAAAATCTCAAAGGTTGTTGAAATGGATGGCATACCTGGAAGAAGGTATCTGTCTTTCAAAAGGCTTGCAGTTATGTTGCAGCTTAGGTTAGCCAGCATCTATATATGCCAGCTAATTTGAGTAATTTGAAGCCCAAATAATAACAGTAATTCCCTGTTCCGACTAATTTATTTATGACAAACTTTATTTATTCCTAAAGTTGGTAAAAATAAATTAAATCAAAAACAAAATAAAATATTAGCTCACTAAAACAGAAGAAGTCACACTGAAGGAGACTTGAGCTCCTTTATTTTATTTAATTTGTGAATGTAGCAGAGAAAAGCACAGCAAAAAACTAGTATTCAGAACCCTTTCACTTTTTAGCATACAGCATGCAAACAGCATGACAGGGCAGACAGACGAGCTGGCATATGGCGCCCAGCGCTTTGCTTCCCCTCGAGAAAAATACAGTTTAGCCATAGGTAAGCTAATTAGCCTAACTGACCTTTAAAGTTCAGGCTAGCATTACGCGTGGGGCTAGTTAGCGTGCCTCCTGACCTTTTGCCATCTTTGATGCCACTGTCATTATTAAATGCAAAAGGAAATTGGTGGAGGTTCTGTTTTGTTTCATTGCTTCTTTGCCATTTTGTTTAGTCTGGCAGGTGAGCTGCACTGTGACAGTCTGTGGCCCTCAGCTTCCAGTCTGCACACACTCTGATGTCCACACACACACGTCTCACCTGGACAAGTAGTTGGCCTGGTAGAAACGAAGCTGCTCAGCACGATGTGTGTCGTTCAAGGAATGATGAGGACTTGTCTCCTACGAAAAAACCCCAAAGAAAACAGCCATTAGCTCACAGGTGCCCATCTAATGTGTTAGATAGCCTCTGACGCACACTTTAATGTTTGACATCCTTTAAGACCAGTGTGTCATAGCATCTGTAAGAGCAAAGCAGCAGGTAAAACCAGGAATACAGTGTGGATCAAAGATACTGTAATGAATACAGCAGTAAGTATAGAAACCAGTCAGTTCATTTAATGTTGTAAATGGGCATTTGTTCTAATATTGAAGGACCAGTGTGTGGTACTGGGGTGATTTATTTTTCCCATCCAGTGTGTATCATATTTTTACCTGCTTTAAATGAGTCTTTAAAGGTTGTTCTAGTATATTTCTACACAATCCCAGACAAAGCTCAGGAGAGGGTCTGTTGTGTTGTATGCTATTTTATTCTATTTTATTTTATTAGGTGAAGTAATCATCAGTTTTCCTATAACATGTAATAATCAACACCCTCTGAAAAGCAGGGCTAATCAGTTAGCTCCAACCTCCAATAAATGCATTTAAGTCTACACACTAGTCCTTCAGCAAACACACATTAGTTATATATTAAGGCAAAAGTTAGAATTGAAAAAGACTTTGGTACATAAAGCTAAAGTTACTGTTAAATATGTTTTAAACAAGCAGGATCCACAAAGTCAGACTTAACTGAAAATGGAAACTGACGGGGGGAAAGAAGTTAATTCGAGCAGGACGATGTAGAAAGCGAGCAGCTTTCATGCATGTTTGAAAGGAAGTAAGGACAAAGAAAGGCAAAGAAGTAAAGGAAATTTAAATATCATGCAGTTACAGAAAAAAGGCACCACATCTTTACTAAGTACAGCAAGTTAGGCAGGCGCAAGAAGTAGTTTTCCTCCGGTGCTGCAGGTAGTTTGGGTCTACTCACTGTCAGAAGCCTTATCACTTAAGAAGGGCTCCTGTTCCATCATGTCCATGGGGATTTTAATGCTGGGAATATTCTCATAGTAAGGATAGTCAGACTGTTGGAGAGAGGAAACATCATCATTGGAAATGTTCTTTTTTTCTCTTCACCGGCTTGTTTCCAGCCATATCCAGTTTGGAGCTACAAGAAAATCAGTCATGAGTGAATAATTCAGAGCAGGGAGGCAGAAGCAGCCTGCCAGAGGGTCCAACTGGGCCCACTGCACATCTCTGCAAAGTGTAGAAATTAGAGCAAAGTCATTAATTATATTTTTTAATGCAGTGCTGTTCCTGGTGTGGCAGCACGATGATGGCATTAACACACAGGAGTAAAAATATGTGGAAATTTTAACATGTTTTTTAAAGTCATGTGGACGTAAAATAATATTGTCTAGTTTTTAAAACCAATGCATATGAAGGTTTTGTACTTTTTATTACCCACTGTGATCTGTAAATTATAATGTAAATGTAAGCCCAGCAAACTCACTGAGGGTGGAAAAACAAGGGTACGGAAGACATCACACACCGCTCATCTGTTTTTAAAGTGATAGTTCATTAAATGTATTCAAAAGAAAGGGGGTGTGGCTTTCATCTAATTTACTATGCAATTATACAGACTGGGCTGCATGAGACTAGTTAACTAACGGTTACGTGCCCATAACTGTCCTGATGTGCACTGTTTAGCCTTTAGTCAAAACTCTTGCAATAAGATTTCTACTCTATGCTTCAAATATCTAAAAATGCAAAGTGCTCGAATAAAACCCACTGCATTCTCCGGTGCATCTCTACATGGTGAAGGGATGATTTTAGCATAACTTAAACATTCTCATGTTCATTAACTGGAAGAACTACAACCTAAAAATGAAAGAAATGTGCATAAACTCTGAGCTAGGATGTGCTGCTGCAACAGAAAACAAACAAAAGGAGTTAAGAATAAAGAATCTCAAATAAACCAAAGAGTGAGTTAGAAATGTAAAAGATGAACATATCCCAAACTTACGCCGTCGGCGTCACTGTCTATGCTGCCACGTTTCTTCTTTTTCTTCTTCTCATCCTCTTTCTTCTTCTTGTCCTTCTCTGGGATAACATCATCCAGGAAACTGAGGTCATGCTGAGAGAACAGGTAATCCATCCCCTTTCTGACAGCGACCAGAGCGAGGATCTGATTTTGAGATCATTCGTGGACAGAAAGACACGCCATCAGATTTTCAAGCATTAATTCTATCGATATTTCTTTTTTAAACATGAGCTGAAATCTACGTAATTTGTAAAATAAAATGATATGACATGAATGATAAATGAAGCCCACATGAACACGTCAAACCTGATATATCATTTCACTTTGATTTTGAAAAGTACAACAAACTTTATCGTTCAATAAATTTTAAAACAACATCCTGCAATATAACAATCCTGCATTATAACTGTTACATAAAGTACTGGGATAATCTCTGCTGATTTATCACCCAGATAAACTCAGGTCTAAGTACACAAAACAAACTTTCGAGAAACAATTTGAGCTTCAACTGAAAATGCATTTCTGGTCACAACCTCTTTAATTCTGCTTTGGTGAGCGTAATGCTCAACATGGTGCCTGTTTAGCTTTAAAACAGCACATTGACAGCAAACTCTCTCTTAATGAACTTTGCATTTAAGAGCTGTAAAAATATGTTCCGATATGAAACTTTCATCACGCCATTATGAATCTACCCAATACCTATGTACCTAGATCAGAGTCCTTCTGCTGATGATACCGGTGGTATGACTCTTACAATAATACTAAAAGATGTTAGTATTACTCACTAATCCCAAAAGGTTGGTTTTGTTCATCTGGACGTAGCATTTTCAATGGGAGAAACATTTCTTACAAACAGTACATTTGCACAATGACTGAAACTAAACCACTGAATGAAGAATGGGCTGTGAGGTCAGTTCTTTGATCATTAATATGCAAACTGTCATAACTATTGATCAACAACCACTCATCAAAGCGCACGGAGCATTGATCAAAGAGTTGGGGAATGGCTGCAATCACAGCATTGTCAGATGGTGACAGATGTACCCTTAGGCCCCCTCCTCGATTCAGAGATGGTCTTTCCCTTTTCACGTAAATGGCCTCCTTGACTCTGTGCTCAAACCAGCGTTCCTCCCTGTCCAGGATGTGTACATCCTCATCATTGAAAGAGTGTCCACTGGCCTGTAGGTGTAAATAGACTGCAGAGTCCTGGCCTGACGTGGTGGCTCTGCTGTGACAAAATGTTTCTCACACTGAAAACGACACGTCCAGATGAACAGAATCAACCTTTTGGGATCCACTTACCTGGATGATTGAGCATGCATCAAGACATTACTCACTAATATTAACTAAAACTATACATTCTAGGATGCTGTAAACATCATTAGCAACATCTCAACACAAAGATGTCTCACCATGACAGGGAAGATGATGGCAGCCACGGTGGACTTGAGGATCCAGAGCAGAGCCAAGCAAAGGATTTGCATAAAAGTGAAGAGGTGGACCTTCCGCAGGGGAACGTGTCGCAGGTAAACCAGGTCCGGCTGGTGTTTCGCCGGCATTAGAAGCAGCTTAAGACGATCCATGAACTACAGAGAGACCGAGGTCCCAATTAATATGACAGAGCTTCAGTAACCATCACTGCTTTTCACTGGAACTAAAGTAGAGGAAACTATGCAAATCATTATTCTGAGACTTTTATTGATATTGGCTGCCGAAGGTACCCAGGCATCATATGAGGCATGTTTTGATTTTTTATGTTTAAGCGTGAAGCCTCAGCCAATCAGCTCCAGCTGGTATCCTTAAATTTACAGCATAATGCCGTTTATCCTACACAAGTGCTGAGTGACTAGCTCAAAGGGGGAAAAAGCAGCAAGACAGCTTGAGTTTCTCTGAGCACATCTGTCTGTGCTGATGCACAGATGGTCTTCTATCTAAAGAGCCACTGCACCTATGGTGTCACAGGCTTCTCTAACACGAAGGAAACCAGAACAAAAGTGCAGCAGCTCTGACGCAACAAGCATAATATTACATGTGCTACTTCAAAGCTGGACCATTCTCCACGCTCCCCTCTGGGACACTACCATGCCAACTCAGCGCTTCCTGTGTCTGTTTTTACCATTTAACCGCCCATTTCTTAAAAGGAAATGGGCGGTTAGACAGCTGGGTTAGAATTTTCCCCCCAATTTTCCCTGGCTTCAAAGTACGACTAGTCTAATTTGTGGAAATATGGTAATTGTAGTTGGGGTTTTTTGTTGTTGCTGTTTTGTTTTTTGAGATCAGTTTCCTTCTCTTTAGTCTAATTTTCCCGTGGCTTGTTTTTTTATAAAATAAAATGATACCTGCACTCCATTGAGAGAAGCGACCCCCATGTACAAGAAGACTCCATACAGCACAGGCATGGGGATGAACTAGGTAAGGGAAAAAGAAGAATGCACATCACAGACGATACTAAGATACTGATTTGTATAGGAAACACAGAATAATTAAAGGTTAGTGAGCAAAATGAAACCACTCAAATTTGTCTGATTTGTTCTGAATTTGAGGAGTCGCCTATGAGTCATGCAGTGCTCTCAAAGATTCCCACAACGGCGTGTGGACTGTTTGTGTATCACAGCTCCAAAAAGAGAAGTCGTATTACTCCACAGCTGTCGGCAGTCGCAGGAAAGGAAAGCAGCTGATTACTGTTTAAAAGTATGAAATGACTTACTCACTGTCTGTGCTGCAGAGGGAACCAATGACAGCTTTTTGAACCCAGCTTTCACAGGTTGAATTTAAAATATGATATAATATATTTAATCTTCGTAATCTACTGATAGATTGGCTGATTTGTTTAAATCGAGGGAAAGCTCGAACTTGGCATGTGTTTGGCATGCAACTGTCCTAAAAAGTCTTTGGGTTGTAAAGTTTGTGAGAGAGTCTGGCCTCTCGGTGGCCGAAGATCAAAGTTAATGTTGCTGCTATAAAACTCATTTGGAGGCTCACAACTGACGTCTAGCTGGATTAAAAAAGAAAAAAATTCCACTGATCTTTGACTTCATCCCCATAAGTATTTATTGTGTGTGTGTGTGTGTTAACTTAATTTTTATTGTATTGAGCGATCTTCTTTTGCACTGAGAGAACTGGACCTCATTGTCATTGTTCAGCATCTCATTGCTACAGGGACGATAAAGATTCTGATTCTGATAAGATAGCAGCTTATCAGTAATCAGTGAGTTTATTTATCACACAGGTTTATGGGCAGCCTGATAAAGAAATCCGTTTATTCTTTTAAATTTAATTTGACCAATGAAAACCATGTTAACAAGCAGAGAAGTCCGATTTCATCTTTGTCCTGGTAACTGAACAACAGGTTAAATACTACAGATCCTCTTCATAATAATATTACCCACCTGCCATATTAGACAAACTATTACCACTTTATTGTGTTTTCACTTCACTTCCAGTTTGAGTCGTTGCATTTTGATGCAGATTTGAAAAGTCACGTAAAAGCAACTGGAATTCAAACATATTAAACTGAAATATTAACTAATTTTGTCTGTGAGGGCTCTCGGTCATCCAGGTCATCGTAGCCTAAGGAGCTTGGCTCATGTGACTAGGTAGAGGATCAATAAGGGGTCCATCACCCTGTTGGGGACACTCTCATAGGGCTTAAAATCTGGGACTCTCCACCAGTTGCTCTTAGAACTGAAGAAGCTTCTCGGATGAAACACCTTCAAGAAACCTAAAGAAGTCCAGATGCTTTTCTTTCCAAGCTCCTCAGACATTAACTGTGGGGTTTTTTGCATTTTTTGCAGGAGCAAAATGTGAATTAGCATGGCCTTTGTTCAGAGATGGCGACGAAGCCAAGTTAAACTGGCTTTATATTGTTTAACTTTGTGCAGTATAACTAAAGAGAACTTTTTAGCATTTTTGTCAATCACATTTGAGCAGTACTTGCATTGTATGTCTCTAGATCTATTAAAAATGTATTGTTGTTTGTTGATCTCTAGTCAGAGGCTTGAAAATAAATTCAAACTCCTCCCAGAGGTGTTACCAACATGGCCACTACGTGGTAAGACCTGCTTCTAGAAGGACATTGATTAAACTCATAAACCGTTTAAAACTGGCATGCCAAGTTAACAAATCAATCACAAGACAAGAAATAAAAGCAATATCTGATTGATTACCTTTAAAACTGGAGCCATAAACACAGACAGTCCTGTGAGGATGAACACGCACACACCGGTGACCCTCTGCTCTCTGCAAAAAGACAGAAAAATACATTTTACACAAGAACAAAACTGCAGCGTCTGAGCTGTCTGCTTGCTATAAAGTCGTGATTTGAAGCAGCCTGGCAGTCAGTTGCCAATTCGTAAATTAGTTTAGCCAAGAAAAAAACCCCAGCAGGAGTGTTTGCAGAGGGTTCAGAGTTAGTGTGGATGTTTTGGTGTTACGGTTTGTTAGCTCAGCTTACAGCTGACACATCAGGAGGCCGGGGAGGACATCAGACATGAAAACAATCAAAATCCCTTTAAAACTAAAATGAACACAAAGGAAGAACCAGGCAAGTGGCTGAAAATAAAATATGTTAATACTGCCAATAAAATCGATTCATTTAAATACAGATAATCATTAAAAACCTGAGATGACAAGAAAAAAAGAACATTTGTTAAAGTGTTGTCTCACAATGCTTTTTCTGAAATATTTATTGAGACCAAACACTGAATGAACAATATTGACCAGCTAGGATCAACAAGCCAACAGCAATATGTGTTTATTAGAATCGAATGGTAATAGTGATCGAGACACTCGACTGATGCAGAGATTTTGTGCACATTAAAAAACACAGACGTAACTTCCAGGGGCCTGTTCTTCGTACCTCGCTTACTACATCCAAGATCAAATGACACATCCAAGATCAAATCATCGCGCTAACTTTGAGCTCGCTAATCCGGTTCTCCGAACACACCTGTTGTTGACGATTAGTATAGCTGGATGAAGTAATCTGAGATCACTGGGTGGCTTAAAAGGGGCTACGCATCGATAGTAGAAACATTGATCGGCAACCCTGTGATTGGTCGGCGAAGATGTCGAAGGAGTGCGCTCAGTATTTCACGGCAGCAGACCAAGAACTCTTGATTGAGGGATATCAGGAGTTTCAGAGTTTAATTAAAACGCAGGGGAACACTGCAAAGGCTGCAAAAGCAAGGAGAGAGGGCTGGCAGAAAGTTGCTGACAAATTAAACTCGTAAGTGATCCATGATATTACATTATATCATGTGATATTATTTTATTCCACATTATATTATATTACATCATATCCTCTTTCACATTAGAGCCACAACAGGACCCACTAGAACATGGGAAAAAGTAAAAGTGAAATATAAAAATATTCCACAGAATGGTAATATTTATCACTTATATTGCTTTTAGTCTATGACAAGAGACCCTGAAATAATCTGTTTGTTTGTTTATAACAGCAACCAAGAAAAGGGCAGAGCAAATAAAGACAGGTGGTGGTCCTGCACCCCTCGTCACACCCCTTTTGTACTGTGACATTTATTGACATTGTGGGTTTTTTGTGTGTAGTTTGACATAACACTCCATCACTTTTACCTGTTCCCATGCAAGGGTGACTGAAGCATGCACAGTAAGTCGGGAGTAAGTATATACAGTACAGTAAGTATATATATATAGAGAGAGAGAGAGAGAGAGAGAGAGAGAGAGAGAGAGAGAGAAAGTAAATAATACCCTCACGGGAGAATCGATATCTCTCTATGAGCACACCGTCGCGCCGAGCTAAAGGATCCCGTCTATCCCGCAATATACGCTAAATTCTGTAAACTCTCCTTATCAATCTTGCACCTTCCTTGCTCGCGTACAAACGGACAGGACATGGCTGCGACAGACTTCCCAAATCCACCTTCGCTTTTTTAGCCGTGGTCTGTCATCTTGATTGCACGTAGTAATTTACTATTACTACTCTAAAATATGAATTACATCTGACATGATCTACTACATGTAATAGAATGATTAATAGTACATTTCCCTTTTTTTCGGAAATGACCTGTATGTATCTGTATGCAATCAATAAAAGAATCAAATACATTATCTTTAGTTACATTGCTAATATTTATTTATGGTAAAACAGTGGCGAAATATCGCTCTTGCTGTCATATAACTGCAGCGGACATACCTGAGAGGCCGCGATCTAATCCTGTTTACATAAAGTAAACCTGCTCCCGAGCAGGTTTACGCTTACGGATCTGTTGCTATGACAGCAAGTCCCAGATGAGCTTCGGAGAACCGAACGATCCAAGATCACGCGAAATCGTCAACATTCAAATCCGGCTAACTTAGCGAGGTACGAAGAACAGGCCCCAGGTCAGAAAAATGAAGCCAACGTTGATGTGCTTTAAGCCTGCGTTCTATCTGAAGGCCACCAGATGGCGATAGATGTGGTTGCAAAGAAGCCTGTGGTCCTATAGCTCTCTATGGACAAACACCTTTCTGTCATGACCTCTGTGAACACTGTTGTGATGAGTTTATGGGCTCAGTCACTCGTTTGGGGTCATACTGAATAACAAATTAGAGTCTGTTTCATAAATCCTGGTAATAACATGTTTCACAGTGGAGGAATACCTGTCAGTTAAAGGTCATTAACAATGAGCATATGGTTTTATATTCAGAGTGATCGGCTAAAGAAATCTGAGGCTTCAAACTGCCTCTGATCAGCAGCCACAGCTGCAACATCTGTCATTGAGTCCTTCAACATGAATCTACCAGAAGTAGGCAGGGATATCTTTAGCTGCTTATTTCCTAATCAGTTAAAAAATTAAAACTAAGACTAAACAGCTAATCAAACAGTAAGAAATCGAAACGAGTGTGGCTAATTTGAGGATTTCTGGCATGAACAACCTTCTTTTCTTGTTCACATGACATATGTGCTAAGAAAACAAAAGAAATTCTCAAGTTTAACTCATGAGCCAATTCAACATGTCAGCGTAACTATTTTTGAGGCAGGTTTTTGCTTCTGTGTTCATCACATCTCAAAATGATTCATTGTTGCTACAACACTCGGGCCATTTGCAGAGCACTTCGTGTTTGAGCAGCTACGTCTGAGCTGTGTTTTATCAAAGCACGAGTCCTTCTTCATGGACCTTCCAGTTTAAACCACTATCCTTCATCTGAAAGCACTTAATTCCATTTTCAATTTAGTGCATGAAATATCTGAAAGATTCCCGAATTTTATCCATTTACTGCTCCTTGATGCATGTTGACCAAACCTAACCAAGTGATTCTGCCTTCTTCTTACTGGAATCTCCCCCGCAGATCAGATGTAAAAGTCATTCATTTCTTACAGTCAAAACAAAACTGTCATCGGGCTGTATGTGACCAGAGTCCAGAAAGTGGGCGTCTTCCTAACAAGCATTGCTCTTACCTCACACCCAGGAACTTTGGCTGCTCTCCGGGAGCCGATGTTTCAGTCTCCATCTTCAAACTGTCGATGTGAGCGATGGAGATGACGGTGGCGGCCACGTACCACGGCAGACCCATGAAGGAGCAAATTATTAGCAGAACAGCCACCCAAAACAGATCCAGATGGTAACCTGCCCCTTTCTGGTACAGACAACAAACAAGGTCAGAGGTAACGTGTGTGTATGTTCAGGCATGGCAGTAAGCAGAGCACAGCTGCAGATACAGGCAGACCTAAAACCCTGAACACTGCTCATTTATGGTTTGTTTGCTGAATAATAAGACAGAAGAACCAAAACGCTGCTCCATCATTTATTGTTTAAAGAGGCACATTGCCTCGCTGAAATCAAAGAATACTATTGGTCTACTTCAGCAGTTACTCCCTAAGAATAACAGGTCGTACTGTCGTGACATCTCTCTCACTCCTATGAGAAGAATGATGTTTAGCTCCAGTGTGAAGGGATCCAGTGTTCTAGAGCAGGGGTGCCAAACTCATTTACATTGTGGCCCATCTTGATCTCAGGTGGGCCAGACCAGTCGTCTGTGTCAACATGAAGGTGTTTAGAGATATTTAATATAAAAAAGTTTAACCAAACACATCCTGTAATTATAAAACAGAGTGTTGTTAATTGAGAGATTGTCCTTTTTTTGTTTTTTTACAGTGAACTCACTGTAAAAATCATCATTTCTATAGCCGATAGTGAAAACACAGGAACTTTCTTAATTGTTTGTCTAACACTTTTTTACTTTGTTGTAGTATGAAGGGACATGGGGGAGGTCTTTATCAGTAGGAAAAGCTGTAAAACCTTTGAAAATATAGAGAAAATGCAAAAATTTATGCCCTTCTTCACATTTTCAAAAGTCGTCCGGTGCGCCAGATTGGAGTTTTTGGCAGGCCGATTCTGGCCCCCGGGCCTTATGTTTAACACCCCTGTTATAATGGAGGGACTGTAGTTTGTTATGTGAAATACATTAAAAGTTCCATACATCGTAAAAGAGAAACCAAATGATGGATTTGTCAGTATTTAGACAGCAACTACGCAACACTTCACAAAGCTCATTCTGTCAGAAAGATTTCTGACTCACCTTTAGCTTGTGCTCCTTCCTGTTGACAATCACAGCAGTAATCTGTTGGTCCATAAAGATCAGGATGGTGACCAGAAGGGCAGGAAGAGCAGACGCCAGATAAACCCACCAGGGGTTTCCTCCAAATAGGGACACAAACCAGCCCCGGTTTGGACTTGTTGGCTATAAGGAGAGAAGACAGAAACGTCAGCATGTGCTGAAAATACACAGAGTCAGTCCATTAGATTTAAATTGTACACATCCCTGCAAAGACAAAGCTTCAGGTTTAGTACCATGTTTAAGGAACTACAATGCCTCTACAAGCTACGCTACTACTGCTACTTCCTGTCCATTAAACATGTTCATTTAAACACCAGAAAACGTCTTTGTTTTGTTAAACTGTCCCTGAAACTGTGTTAAAGTTCAGGTTGTGCATAATTAGAGTGGCTGCTTTTAGTGAAAGATGAACCCCGGTACAAAGTGCTACACCACTGGCTGCAGCCGCTTATGCTGACTGGCCATCTTTTATATACAGTCTATGATGATGACTTGCAGGACAATTTAACAAGAGTTTATTGTTACTTCAGGTTTCATAAAGCCATACATAACTAATATGGACTTTAATTTCTCTGGGTGGAGGAGGGACTCACTTTGAATTCACTTGGCACAAGAAGTTTAGGCGTATCAACCCCTATGAGCATATCAACTCCACAGAAGATAAGAATGGCCAAGATGATGGCAAAGTCACTGATGAGTTTTCGCACCTGAATGAAAAGAAAACACAAAGAGACTCTGAAACCTGCTGATCCACAAACAGGTGGAAATTTCATTTAGTTCCTTCGCACGTGGCTTGTTCATTTAAATTAGCTCAGCACGCTGACTCACAGTGGTGGGGAAAAACGGGCTTGTCTTGAACTTTTTTAGAAACATGGAGCAGGTGTAAGTGCCAAAGAACAATATGAAGGACATGAGGGTGATGTCTGGGACAAAGTCGCAGGCTTTCCCCACCAGCTCTCCATTATACTTCAAACACTCGGTCCTAGAGAGGGACGACCACGTGGCATTCGATGGCTGCGTGAGAGAAACAAACAGATTAAATAAAGTTTGAGATTAAACTTCCAGATTAAATTTAACCAAAATAGCTGCTTGAGAATTTCTGTCTTTTACTGCATAAGAGATTTATAAAACAATGCCCAGGAACACAGCAAAGAAATCCGAGAGCATCAATGTTAATGTTACACACACTGGTGATATCTTCTAGTCTCCTGCAGAGGTTAATTTAGCATAGCGAGGGGTTGAGAAGGTTTGGTTGCTCAGGTGACTCATCAAAAAGGCTATTAATCTGAAAATGATAAGTTTCATTGTATTTCTTAAAGGGTAGCAAATAAAAGGAGGAAGACGCACCAGATCTGTGTTGTTCCAGAACCAGACTGAAGTACCTTCTAAAGGATCGCCAATGATGTCTGTGCTGTTTTCTGCAAGAAAACAACAAAACATGTTTCCTCTCAGCATGGGATCTTTAATAAGTTTAATAAGTTTTACCATGGAAATTGGACCAAAGTTCCAAAGTGACACGACTGAAATCTTATATGGAAAATTAATTTTAAAAGATTTGATCCTCTTTATAGAGGCCATTTATGACATCTGACAATCAGCCTGGTAAACTCTGGTCAAGGTTAAGATACTTACAGTACAAAGCTCAGCTATGACTTAACTTGTTACAATGATTATTTTGCATTCATTGTGATACTATCTCAATATAAATTTTAACTATCATGTTAAGGTGTCCTTGGGAACAGCCAGTGTTACCGGGGTGCATCCGAATGTCAAAGAAAATTAGCAGCAATCTGCTAACAATGAACTCAACAGCTACTTCATTTCAATAATGTCCCATCTACACAGAACAGCTTGAAGCAGACATAATAAGTGTTCAGACGATCTAATACTGAGACATCAATGCTTGTAACTTCTGACACAAAGAATACAAGATGCAAAGGTTTTATGCATTTATGTCTGCTAGGAAACTCTACAGGGTGGGCCATTTATATGGATACACCTTAATAACATGGGAATGGTTGGTGATATTAAAGTCCTGTTTGTGGCACATTAGTATATGTGAGGGGGCAAACTCCTCAAGATGGGTGGTGACCATGGTGGCCATTTAGAAGTCGGCCATCTTGGATACAACTTTTGTTTTTTCAGTAGGAAGAGGGCCATGTGACACATCAAACCTATTGGTAATGTCACAAGAAAAACAATGGTGTGCTTGGTTTCAACGTAACTTTATTCTTTCATGAGTTATTTACAAGTCTCTCTTTGTTCACAGCCATTGACATGTCGAAGAGGTTAACACGTGAGGAGCAGATCGAAATTGTGTTGATATCTGGTGAACGCAGTAACCGGGTCATTGCAGCAGATTTCAATGCAAGACACCCTACGAGACCACCCATCTCCCATGCTACAGTTAGCAAACTGCTTGCTAAATTTCGTGAAACTGGTTCAGTGTTGGATTTGCCAAAATGTGGACGCAAGAAAACTGTCACTAATGAAGAAACATCAGTGGCTGTCCTAGCTTCATTCAGCAAGAGCCCACAGCGTAGCACTCGCCGCATGTCACTGGAGAGTGGCATTAGTCGAACATCCTTCGGCGGATATTAGCTACTCACAAATGGCACCCTTACAAACTCCAGCTACTGCAGCATCTCAACGAGGATGACCCAGATCGGCGCACAGAATTTGCAGAATGGGCAAAACAAAAATTGGAACAGGACCCACAGTTCACGCAGAAGATTTTGTTCAGTGATGAGGCAAACTTTTATGTGAATGGTGAAGTTAACAAACAAAACCACCGCTATTGGTCTGACACTAACCCACATTGGATGGATCCTCCAAGACTGTTGGAACAACAAAAGTGATGGTTTGGTGTGGTATATGGGGTACAACGATAGTGGGTCCATTCTTCATCAATGGAAACCTCAAGGCCACTGGATATTTGAAATTGCTACATGATGATGTGTTTCCCTCTTTATGCACTGAAGCTGGCACGTTCCTGAGTTTTTCCAGCAAGATGGTGCACCACCACATTATGGGTGCCAGGTCCGAGCATTCCTAGATGAACAGTTTCTGGAAAGTGGATTGGTCGTCGTGGGCCAGTTGAATGGCCCCTAAGGTCTCCCGATCTGACCCCTTAGACTTTTATCTTTGGGGTCATCTGAAGGCAATTGTCTATGGTGTGAAGATACGAGACGTGCAGCACCTGAAACTACGGATACTGGATGCCTGTGCTGGCATTTCTCCTGCGGTGTTGCTATCAGTGTGTGAAGAGTGGGAGAAGAGGGTTGCATTGACAATCCAACACAATGGGCAGCACATTGAACACATTTTATAAGTGGTCAGAAACTTGTAAATAACTCATGAAAGAATAAAGTTAAGTTGAAACCAAGCACACCATTGTTTTTCTTGTGACATTACCAATAGGTTTGATGTGTCACATGGCCCTCTTCCTATTGAAAAAACAAGTTGTATCCAAGATGGCCGACTTCTAAATGGCCACCATGGTCACCACCCATCTTGAGGAGTTTGCCCCCTCACATATACTAATGTGCCACAAACAGGACTTTAATATCACCAACCATTCCCATGTTATTAAGGTGTATCCATATAAATGGCCCACCCTGTAGACGAAGCCGCAGAAGAAGCAGCTACATTAAGAGGGAAAAGCAGAGAGAGCCTTCTATGAATACAACCTGACAGCTATGATTAAGTGTAGGATGAACTCATTTTAATCTTTTCCCCTTTGTTTTGGGCCATAATTTGGTTGATTCTGTGTCTGTGTGAACGTGTGCACTTAACTTTAATGTGTGCCTTTTATTCAAACTGAAACACTTTATTATTCCCGTGTTTTTGAAAGTGTTATACAAATAAAAAGTACAGCTTTATCAAATCTGATTAAAGAAAATGCACATGTGTACTGCTGCCTTTGCACCATAGACTTTTAGTTATGAGAGCACCACTTTGTACCAGTGGACTGGACTATCCAGACAACTGTTGTTTCCTTTTTTCTATATTACACAATGCAGCATTACTGTGAGCTGAACATAGAGTTGAACAGCACCAGCTGTGTTAAATTAAACCTGTTCTAACTGATAAAACGCATCATACTGGTTAAAAAAAAGATCTCCATTCTTATTCTCTCAAGAAGATAAGTTTCATGCATTGTTCTTAAAGATTCTGGCAAAACCTGTAACATTCAATAGCAGACTGACTCATTGGCATGCATGGACAAAACAGACTGTACAGTGTGTAAATATGCCTTTAATTTAGTAACTACTCACCCAAGACAGCAGGAGCCATGCAGAGGCAGTCGTACTGTGTGACATATTCCATTCTGAAGTCAGAGTTGATTGGATAATGATGAGCTAATTTTATCATCTTCTTGAAGGCATCATAGATAAAGATGAAGCTGATGAGACAGGAGAAGCCCTCCTCAGTGAAGCGGGTGAAGTACTGGACCAAGTAGCTGGCATCAGTCGCCACGAGCAGCAGGCAGAAGAAAGCCGACCACAGGCCGATCCACAGGCGGAACTCCAAGTAGTCAAACTCATTATCTCTAAAACAAAAAAGGGGGGGGGAGCCCAATGAGTCATACGATGGGACGGGGATGTGACTTTCAGAGTAAAACAACAATAGTATTATTGAAATTATAGACACTGAACACAACTTGCACAAAAACAGCACAAAAAACTGTGAATTTAGTTTCTTAAAAAGTTATTGCTAATAAAGATGTAACCTGTAAAACTCTGTACAACATCAACTTATTGTGCTTTTCCTTATTTTCTGTCGAGTGCTGTTGTCATGAGGTCAGTATGCAAGCAGATGTACCTAATGTGGCCGTGCAGAAAGCTCTGCACCACATACCCTCTACTCAAACCATTTCAAGAGACAGCAAATGAGAATTGAGCAGGATTAAACAGAGCTAAAACCCTTTATTTCTGAATCAGCTAAGAATTGCACTGAAGCACAGTGATAAGTATAAATAAGGATTATTATAAACTGTGACTCATTCAAAGTCACTGTAGCAGAGTCCAAGAATAAAATGCATCCCCTTTAACAGAATCAAAAAGTCACAGCAACAGCTGAGTTTTTCTAAAACACAGGGCAGTAACCAGGCATCTAACAAACAGAGAGAATGGAGACCTACCTGCTGAAGTTGAAAAGCAGCCGTTCAAACACCAAAACGGGGCCGGTACTGCTGAGGATGATGAGAGGCTGACCACCCAGCAGACAGAAAACGCCACCAGCAATGGCTGTGCCCAGAAAACTCTCCAGCACACCCTGCACACATGTTGGAAAGCAGTCAGGGAAACGCTCAGAGCATAAATGGTGAACGCTCTTCAAACCGTCACATGGTTCAAAAGCCTGACCTGCATGTTCTCCGTAGCGTCTCCTAGTAGACCACCAAAGGTGATGGCATTCGTCACAGTTCCCAGGTAAATAAACATAATGGCCGACAGGGCCTGAATGTGAAACGCGTCGGTGAAGTCACTGACAAAGAAAGGCGCTTTTCTCTTAATGTCAAGTTTAAGACCCCCACAGAACCTGAAATAGGACAAACCAAAAGGTGAGCCTCGTCAGTGGTATGGAGTACTGATGCACAGAACATGACATACACACACCGCGACGCTGGACAGTGTCTTTTCACTCAATATTCAATATGTTAGGTAAAAACAGTACAGTGGCTCCCAACTATTGCATGCAGATGACATTGCTTTGTTCAAAGTGTCATACTTTCCAGTCTTCCTGAGCTCTTCGCCTACAGCGTGTCCTCCTCCATGACCTCCATCGTGAGGCATGTCTCCGTTCATCTGAGAGTCGCCTCCTGCATACATGTTTTTCCTGAAATACATATGAAGGCACAGATTTGTTCAGCAGCAGGAAGTCAGAGTACCTGATCCAGGTCATACAGATGCTGGTGTGTGCAGGGAGCCTGATCGATCAGCGCTCACACAGAAGGTCGAGTTATTCTTGAGTTATTACACGCCAGCTTTATATAACCAGCTCTTTCATAATTGAACACTGTTGTCCACCTGGATGCACCTCAGTGATTTTCCTCTTCTGGAACGTCTCATTTTTCCTCTTTTTTCTGTCTTTTATCTACAAACATCTTCTAATCTTGCACTGATTCTCTGTGGATTTGTGTTAACATCTAGACAGACATATTTTCATGCTGCTGGTTATTAAATGGCTCTTTTAGACATATGAGCTGCCAGAGTTAGAGCAGACTTTGGGTCAAATGAAGTGTGCATGTTAGATGAAGTGTTTGTGCTGACACAGGTTTAATGAATGACCAGCACACTAATGTACAGCCCCAGGTGCTTAAATCAGTCAACTCGTTTGGTTTCAGATAAGATCAGACATCCCTCTGAACCACTAACGCTTATTTTTTAATATATTTTTTTTCCACAAACTCTGACATGACCCACTCTGGGTATCTTCTGTAGTCATCAAATCTGAATCATGTAAAACAGACTGAAGTTTGAGTTCACTGACCTTTTGTCAGAGGAGGGGAGGGATTTTGGAGGCTCTATCCTGATGGCCGGGTCCCATTCTCCAGGAGGAAGCACAATCACCTCATCCAGAAACTCGTCAATACCGGCCAGCAAATCTTGTCTGTCCTTGGCCTTATATGCAATGTCATGAAAGACCTGAACACATAGAGGGGGAGAGATGGGGCATTCAAGTGTAAAAGACACCTGTCAAAGATTCCAGGGTCACGGGGCAGCAAACTGCAATATCAGATCTAAGGATTGTGAACTAATCCCATCTGGTAAATCCCAAAACTCTGGAGGGGGACACAGATGCATTTTGTTTTCATCATAAAAATAATTCTCATAATGTACCCCAGCATGAATATGACATTAAAGAGGTGCTGGTCCCACAGGCCTACTGTTATTCATAAACACTCAATTATACAGTCCTGTAAATATCTCCGTGTCCACAGTGATACAGTACATTAATCTTTCATAATCATGGGAGGATAATGTGGCTCACCGGTTATGTTCTCGACTCCTCCAGACACTGGCATGTGTTTGGAGCGGAGCAAAAAATGATGTTTATGTTTAGTCAGGCTTGTTTTATTGAGTGTAATCAGGTGTGGGATAACTGCATGGGACGGGAACCCTCCTGTGTCACTGAAATCAAAGTTTACTTGCTTAGTTCAGACTGCAGCGATTGTTAAAAAGACCGCTATAGCCTCCAAACTGGTTTCAGTTTTTATTACAAACTGGTTTTCAACCAGTTTGTAATAAAACTTTATGATTCATCCAGCACAAAATATGTTCTCAGCATGAGTTGCTACTATCAGGCAGGTTTAAGAGTCTGCTGAGAACTTTACAGAGCAGTGTGAAATAAATGAATCCTACGTTAGGTTACACTGCAGGGTCACTTCTGTGTGATGCCTGTTGTGTCTCTCACTCATTCAGGTTAGACATCGTTTCTGTATCTGCTGGGGTTGTGTGCCATGTTTATCAGTGGGGACAATAAAGTATCTATTGATTATATCTATCTCAATACTGGCAAATACAAATGTTAAAGAGGTAGATTTTCCTCATTGGAGAGCCTAAAATAATGCTCACATCGCTGCACGACTGCAAAGATTACTCATTCAGCTCGTTCCCCAGACAAGATGTCCAAGAGATGACTTGGCACCAGCACTTTATCCTAAACAGGTTTACGTTAGGATCACATTTAAATAAAATCTTACCTCATCCGACATCAGTGTAGCGATCGCTCTGCCGATCTCGTGGTACGACTTGGCTTTGCCTTTGGGTCCAAGCAAGATGAATAAAAATCTGAAGCCACATTAAAAAAAGCAGAGCACAAATTTAACAAAAGGATTACAGGTTAAAAACATATTTTCTTATTTTAATTAATTCTTTTGGGGCAGTTTACATTTATTCAGATGTCATGCGCACACTTGGGGTCCCTGTGCAGTTTATAAAACATATTCACTCGAAGCTCAAAGACATTTTTGTTATGTTCTGACTGCAAAGACGCTGCTTCATATGACAATCATCTATTCAACTGCTCTCCAATATAGATAAGAGCAGTAAAGGATGTTGCTCACTATAAGAATAAACAAACTGATGATATAATGGATATGACACCATAACGGAGGCCTTGTTGTATAAATACCATGAACTAGTTTTAAATACTTTCACTGAAAAGTACTGAAAGTTAAATTGTTTTATGGCTCCTTTGCTTAAATATGAGAACAGACATCAGGTGTGAGTGATCAAACTTTATGATGCTTGTTCCAGAGAACAAACATCAGGTGAAACACCTTCATACATGTGTGTTTTACAGCTGTGATGCAATACTCTTTCATAGTATTTTACTATTCCCATGACCATTGTTGATCAATGGTCATGGGAATTTGCATAATTATGATTAAGGAACTGACCTCACAGCCCATTGTTCCTTCAGTGGGCTGGTTTCAGTCATTATGCAAATGTACTGTTTATAAGGTTTGGGGAAACCTGCAGTCAGCTGAGACTGAAGAAGTCACTTGGATGAGTGACGAAACGTTTCTCCCACCAAACGCTACGTCCAGATGAACAGATTCAACTTTTGGAGATATTTTACTATTTGTTGATCATAATAAAATATCTGGAATTATCATATAATCCACTTTTTATTGGATTTTGCAGTGGAGTTTATTTCAAGCTCCACATTTACTATGTTACTGGTGGACTCTGCTGCTACAGCAGCTTTGTATGATTCACGGTTCAAGATTATCGTTATTTCCCTTTAAGCTAAGTTTATTCTGATTGGTTGCCCCGCTCAAAAGAAAGATTTGAACATCGGCTAGGTGGACCTCCTGTGCTCATTGCCAGAGCTGTGTGCCTGAGATATCCACTCTGATTCTTTCACATTCAGAAAATGTGACAGAAAATAAGGAAAAACGGATTAGGTTCCTGTCAAAATGTATAAACAACACATCCAGAGTTGCAAACAGACAACCAGGAGTCTGGATTGGACAAAATTTCAGGCACCTTGTGGGAACAGGAACCTCCGTCAGGGCTCCCAGCATCACGGCCTGCTGCAGACGAACAAACGCCACAAAGGGCGCGTCCAGGAAGTCCACCTCCCCCACCAGCACATTGGAGGCTTCTGCGTCTCTTGGCAACTTCTTCATGAATTTGTTCTTCAGCTGAAAAGCACAAAAGAGAAAAGCAACAGGAGTTGGTAAGTGCTCCGTTCACACCAGCAAGCCGTCTGAAAGCACGCACTCGAAATTAAAAAACCTATATCAAACGAGGCAATCCCATTCAGGTTAAATACCAAACCAGGAGTCCCCCATGGTGCCTAAATAAGAAACAAGCAGTAAAATGAGGATTTCTTCTCAACGTAACGACACAGACATGCCAGGAGGTCAGCTACATGTGTGTCTTTCATGGGACTTTTATCTATACGAGGGCTCATCCTCATATGTCATTAATGTGTTTTCCATAGACAGAGAAGGGCGGCAGTAAACCAATAAAGTGAGGTGATAAAGACAGCTTTACCTCAGTTTGGATTCGGTCATTTTTCAGAGGTTTGTTTTTTTCATGCTTTTGTTGCAGTCCTGGATTTAATGTTTCCTTTTTTATCCTTTTTAGTGCACTAGAGTTCTTGTTGGCAACGATTAATTATCCGTCCAGACAAGTTTTGAGGCACCAAACTGAGTAACAAATGCTATTAACAGTGACTTGAAAAGCAGCTGTGCCAGCCTGGTGCAGTCAGACTGATGCTGCTAAAAGATGGTAAATAGCCCGCTGTACACACAGACTAAAATACATATTTAAATGAGAAAAAAATGCAGATGACATACTGGGCTTTTTCAGCGTCTAAGGACTGAAATCCCATAAACATGTGACCTTCCACTGTTAAAAGCCAAACAGATCCAATCAGAGGCTGTTGGGCCATCTTGGCAAAGACTTTGTCTGTAAATGATTCAAGTCAAGAGGTTAAACCTGTGTAACTGCACACCACGGCCTGTGTCCAATCCCAGCTAATCCACACCGTGCTCGTAAACCACGTACGTATGTAAGTGAGATCTGAGATGTGATGTGACTTTTTTTTTATGTGTTTTGTGTTAAGAAATTAGAGGTACCAAAAACCCACTAAAAGCATCCCAACATTTTCAGAACTGCGTTTGTTGAATATGATACAATATAATATTTAGATGTTGTTACTCAGGTTCAAATTAAAACTAATACTTGTAAGTACTTGTAAAAGTAATACACTGTGAAGAGAAGACACATTAATTGGAGAGAAAATTAATTCATGAAATTCATCTGTGCACCTCGAGTGGCTGCAGTCTCTGTATGTTAATCTGAACAGCTCCCGTCTTTATCTTATCTCTACCATTAGCGACAAGTTATCAGTCACGATCGCTCCATGTGGAAACGTCATTATAGTATTTATGGGCTGAGTGGGTGTGGAGGAGCTTCGGTTTAGGAGATTCGTTTCCTGCCTGGGAGTCTCTAATCTGTCCCACAGGAGCACTCACTGGGTCCCTCTGACCGGGTCGCTCTGACCTAATTCCTCTCTCCCACAGGCCTCGTCTGGGATGAGAGCATATGAACCATTGTCTGCTGTGAACTGGGGTAACATGACACATGGAATATGACAATACATACAATGAGAAGAGCTGCCATTTCAACCCAACATCACGGCAAAACGTGTAATAGAAACGCCAGTCCACCGTGTCCATTTGGCACTTTGCTTCTATGAATCGTGAAATAGACACGCGTGCAGAATTTGTAGTAAGTTGCAGTGCTCTGCAGTAACAGCAGAGGGAGATATTTTATTCAAGCCAGCATGAAAATAATCACGAGAAAGTGTTTAACAGACATTAATATCACATCTATATGTGTATACATACATTAGCCGCTTAAGGCCCTTGGAATGTAATTTTTTTGAGCTTCTGTAGATCTTCACTTCATTGCTTTAAATATACTAGCGCCCCCTGGTGGTAATGCAATTTCTGCGCGCTATTTCATGCTTTGGACATGGTCGACTGGCGTGTCTATTCTCCATCTTGCCGTGATACTGGGTTGGATATTCTCATGGAAAAGTAGCTCATTGATTAGTTTTGCCATTAATCTGACTTTGTTAAATCTACTCAGTCTGGAAAATAAAACAATTTGTTCATTTTAGTAATTAGCACAGCTACAATTTTTTTGCATTTATCCAGTCAGAAGTGTTTGCATGTCACATTTCTGACTCACACAGGTAGACTACATGAGAAATATTCCAGGAGCTACACTTTGGTAATAAACAACCTTTGCAGCTGTTACTTCACATGTTGGCATACAAGGAGTAAGGATAAGATAGTGTGAGGGCAAAGGAGAAGTATGCCACAAGTGTGTGGAAGCCTTTGACAAAAACCCAGAGGAAAAAAATTGACTGTGTTATCTCCTGTGGGTGTGATAGATGATCTAAATATAGCAACAGTGCCAAGTATTTGCCCCGTTCCTGATTTCTCAATTTTTTGTATGTTTTCACACTTAAATGTTTCAGATCAAAGAAATGTTAAAATCAGACAAAGATAACCAAAGTGAATACAAACTGCAGTTTTTAAATGATGATTTCATTCACTAAGGGAAGAAAACTATCCAAACTATCCACCTGCCCTTGTGAAAAAGTCATTGCCCCCTCTACGTAATTCATGATGAACCCTATTTTTTAAAAAGTTCGACATTTGTCGTGTTTGTTTCTGTCTGAACAGCTCACTGTGTTATGGTAAATCCCTGCTGCGATTGGTGCGTGGAAGTATGGCTCCAGAATGACTGGTTCCAGCTGGAGGACCCGTCTTATAAATATAGCCTGGAGCATCTGTTACATCTGGTGTGAAACTACTTCAGCATTTCATGAAAAGAAAATCACACCAACAGTCAAACATGGTGGTGATAGTGTGTTTGCCTGGGGCTGCTTTGCTGCTTCAGGACCTGGAAGACTTGCTGTAATTGATGCAACCATGAATTCTGTTTTCTAGCAGAAAATCCTGAAGGAGGATGTCAAGCCACGAGTTTTGCTCAAGTGCACTTGGGTTATGCAGCAGGACAATAATCTGAAGCACACCAGCAACTCCACCTCTGAATGGCTCAAAAGACAAAATGAAGGGTTTGGTGTAGACTCCTCAAAGCCTGGATTTAAATCAGACTGAGATGCTCTGGCATGCCTTTAACAGGCCGTCTATTTTTACAAATCCCCCAGTGTAGGTGAATGAAAACTATTCTGCAAAAAAGATTCTGCCAAAATTTCTCCACAATCACATGAAAGCCTCACGGACAGTTATCACAAACACCCGACTGCACTTCTTGCTGCCAAGGGTGGCGCAACCAGTAATTAGGTTTAGGGGGCAGTTACTTCTTCACCGAGGGCAGGTAGGGCTGAACATTTTTTTGTCCCCTTAATAAATTAAGCCATCATTTAAAAACTGCATTTTGTATTTACTTGGGTAATCTTTGTCTGATATTAAAATTTGTACACAAAAAACTGAGAAATCGGGAAGGGTGCAAACACGGTTTCACGGCACTGTAGACCAGCAGTCCCCAACCTTTTTTGCACCACGAACCAGTTTATGGCCAACAATATTTTCATAGACCGCCCTTTAAGGTGTCGCAGATAAATACAACAAAATAAAACCAGTACCAGTCCGTGGCCCGGGGGATGGGGACCACTGCTGTAGACTGCAAGGCTGCAGAGGAAATTCAGTCTCACTTTGCTGTTGATGACGTCATCCTTTATCAGCCACAGCGTGATCCTCACTGCAGTCTAAAGTTGCTACAAAAATTTCCACTTTAACCATCAAAGGAAAAGGCAGGGGAGGGTCAGGCAGGTTCAGAGCAGCTACAGCAGGCTGGATGATAATACCAGGAGCTGGAACAATGCACTTTAGACAATGTTATCTCTGCTGTGAAGCAACAACCACGAAATACTCCGACTGGCCTCCTCAGCTCTGTTACATCCAGCCTACACCATGGAGCTCTGTCATGGAGTCTAGTCAGGCTTGAAAGAGATTTGACTTTTCTCATCTCTTCTGCCAGTGCACTAGCTTGTTTTTAGTCTTAAGCTTGAGAAAACAGACAAGCTGGTTCATTATATCTGTTTCAGAATAAAAGGCCATTAAGCCTATTGTTACATCTACACCACCTTAAATTGGAAACTTGGAAATACAGAGATCCATCCCCTTCATATTCCAGGAAATATAAACCTCTCACCACTGAGTCTGATGGATTGGTGAGGTTTGGTGTCCAGAAACAGTACAGCAGATGCATGAGGGCGACCTACCTGGTCTTTTTCTGGTTTGTCAGAGACATCGTTCAGGCTGGTGGATGTCAGGTTCCTGGGAGTCGTGGTGGGACTATCTGTTCAGACAGGGCAACATTGACTAGTTAGACCAGCTTCACCCCCACTGTGGTCTAAGACTCAAGAGGAAAAGAGGATGGCAGAAAAGTGGCCCAGAAAATTAGCTCCTCACATGCTTTGCCGGAAAAAGAAAAAATCCAACAGAAATACTCATGCAAGCTGTAGGACAAAATCTATCGTCTGTGATAAAGTAACTGGCCAATATTTAGGTCTAACCCGCCGGGTACAAAATGTGTGATCAGATCAAATATCAACTTTTTACTTTGAATTTCAAATTTTAAAAAAAGGCAGGAGGTCAAAAGTGACTCTATATAACAGTAAAATTACCATTATTAATGCATCTTTCTTGAGGTTCAATCAGCTTGTTGTGCTTTGATAATAATGAGATCTAGTGTCATCATTCTTACTGTCACATTTAAAGCCTTACTCTGTGGATGGACTTAATGAGTGCAGACACAAAATATGTAGAAGATGATCCTGAAATGTGACAGCAGAACGGACTTTAGTCCAGAGATCAGAGGGGGAAAGAAAAACCTCAAAGAATGCAACAATCTGGTGCCTCTGTAGCCTTCCATGCATCTGCAGCTTTGGCACTGTAGGTAATAACGTGCATGTCAGTATGATGCAGCCAGATAATTTCTTTAAACAGTTGCGTGATGGAAATTGTTCATTCATATAGTAAAGTATATGTGACAGAAAATATTCTTTAAAAACAACCTGAGTTGACAGGGATTATTCACGATCAAGTAGTGAAATTTCAAACTGGTCATGACTACATTCAAGCTGCAGGTCAACAGCACAAAGATGCACTCGGACACAACATTAAGATCCGCTGTCTGTATTTTTAAAAAAGCCTCAATTTGAACTCTCTGGTCTTCATTTCTTTGTCGCCAAATGGAAGCTCACCAGGGGACTGCAGTGTGAATGTAGACTTCGGTGAACTTACTGAGCCAGTCCATACTGGTACTCCTTTGGGTCTGCAAGTCCTCCATTGAGATGCGACCTGACAGGCAAGTCACAGAGTTCTCGAGAGGACTACGGGCTTTTAGTGGCAGCAGCAGGTTATCAAAGCCAATCCAGGGAAGCAAAGAGGACGAAAGAGAGATGGAAAGCAGAGTTGACAGACAAGCCCGCTGAGCCAAAGCAGAAGATTTGTTAAATGCACAAAAGATCAAGTGGCTGTTAAAATATGTGAAGACGTGATATTGCTGCAATTGACAAGCCGTGCAGAGATACAATGAGGAAAGAGGAGGGGCATCATTAAATGAGGACATCATGGGTCTTTGGACAGAAGGTTGACCTGTACTTTAATAAGTCAGAAAATAAACTTTATCCTTGAAAAGATGGTAATCAAGCAATATTTATCAGAGAGGCTCCTTATCTTTGCCGTGATAAGAGGAGCACAGCAAAAGTTGGGTCATGAACAGAGAAAGCCTTTTCTGTGATCGACAGAGGTTCGTGAAATCTGATAGTGGCTAATAAATAACTTCACTTTCCAAAGGCCCATGAGAGAGATTTATTACACTGTCAACACAATAAACATTTAGTAAATCAATATTTTACAGACTACTAATCCACATGTTGTTAACATCAGTAAGAGCTGTGTGGTAGGGCTGTCACTTTAGTGATAGTTGAGTTCTTCATCAGGATTTTTCTAAAGATTTTGTGCCAGAGTGAAATTTCATTTATCCTGGGACAAATGAAATTTATCCTGGGAGTGAACTAATGATTATTTTTTGAAGAAGAATAAAAAAAAGTTCATTTTCTGACAACTTTCAGCAAAACAAAGTGACAGCTCTGTAAATAAAACATGCATTTCCATAAATGTAATCAAAACTAAGAGTTAATTGATTGAAACGTTACTGTTAAAATGAATCATGAATCTAGGAGACTGTGACCAAAGTAGCTGAATTCCAGAATACTATGATTTCCATTTTATGATTACTCCTGTGGGTCGTAAAGTCTTACCCCAGCTCACCTCTTCACAGTTAAAGAGGACCCATTGTTCTTTCTCATATTAAAGTTAAGGTTTACAGAAATGACTTGTTCATGTGACTTTATTTATCAGATGTAAGAACCACTGGAACAGTTATGGTTAAAAAAACCCAAAAAACTCTTTCAGTTCTGAGGTTTTATGTATAAGGACATAAAAAATCATCTGGTCCTGAGCAGGCTCTAAAATTAACAACAGCTTGTGGAAGAACTTAATAACTCTAATAATCTTTCTTTATGACTTTATCAGTGTCTCACATCATTGTGGAGGAATGTTGGCCAGTCGTCTTTACAGCGTTGCTTCAGTCCACCGAGATTAGTGAGCTTTCCTTGATGCACAGCTCTCTTTAGGTCCCGCTGCAGTTCTTCAGTCACGTTCAGGTCTGGACTTTGATTTTTTTTCTTTTTCAGTTTTAGATGACCAGTTAGCAAATTTAGGCCATGTTTTGGTCATAGGACAGATGACCTCATGTTGGACTCTTGGATACTTTGACTGGTCGACTCAGTGACTGCAAGGTGCTCGGGTCCTGTGACTCCGAAAAATAACCCAAATCATCACCCCTCCACCAGTGCTGACAGCTGGTATCAGCTGTTTGGTTTTCTCCAAACATGGCACTGTGCAGTCCAAAGGACGTTGTTCCACAAGTTTGTTTGTTCTGACTAAACTTTTTAAACCTAACCTGTGCTGCCATGTTCCTTTTAGAGATCAGAGCCTTTCTCCTGGCTGCCCTTCCAAACACTACATACTTCTTTACTTTTTTGTACCGTCATGAACTTTGACGGTTAAAATGCTAACAGAGGCCTACAGAGTCTGCTCTTGTTTTTTTTACAGTGTCCCGGATCATTTGCATATCTCTATAGAGCAGGGGTGGGGAACTCCAGACCTCGAGGGCCGGTGTCCTGCAGGTTTTAGATGAGTCCTTTATCCAACACAGCTGATTTAAATGGTTAAATGACCTCCTCAACATGTCATGAAGTTCTCCAGAGGCTGGTAATGAACTAATCATTTGATTCAGGTGTGTTGACCCAGGGTGGATTCAGGTGTGTTGACCCAGGGTGAGATCTAAAAGGTGCATCTGATTATCAGCACCTGCCTCAGGTGTAATAGTCACACTTTGTTGTCCATCTGATGTTGTACTGAATGAGTTTAAACCTGTTAAGGATCCGATTTTTTTTTTTTTTTTTATTATGTCCTGATACAAAAAACTTAGAATTGACAGAGGGTGCACTTCCTTTATACAAGACTGTAGATGACTAATAATAGGTCCCCTTTAAACCTCCACCTCTGTTTATGTAGTTAGTACAGTGCCCTGCAGTGAGTCCACTTAAAACGTTAAAGTGCAAAAGACATTTCTGAACTTTACTAATTTTAGTCAATTGTTCTTTAGCTTTGGTGTCAACACAGGCCGAGTTATTCAGGTTGGTTCTTTAGTGTTTTGACTCATCTGCTGGTTCCAGCTGGAACTGTGTTTAGAGCCACATTAATGGGTTCATGCAGAGGAGGGCAGCAGTGTGCCCCTTATCACACACTGTGGTATTCCTCAGAACCCACTCTACATCTTTTTGTTCACCTAACAAAATTCAGTATCCACCCCAATTCTGCAAGTAGTTTATTTTTAGAAAATAGCAATCGAGCTTCAATTATTTAAAAAAGACTGCACCAAACTGGCATCAGTATTACCATTTTCCGGGGTGGAAAACAGCCTACTTGCACTGGACACCGTCTTGCCGATGTCAGCCAGAGAGCGCAGGTTGGACTTCTTGGTCTGGTGGCGATGTTTCCGCAGCAACGTGTACATCACCTTGTCCTTCAGTTCGGCCTTCAGCTGGCCGATCTCTATCTGGTTGTCAGTGATCATCTCTGAAAATGCAGAGAGAGGCGAGGCGAGCAAGAGAAGGTGAAAAGGTGAGTTAAAGTTTAAATGCAGGCTTTAAATATTCTGCATTAAAGCAAAGACGCTGTGGATTCACTTTTTAAATTACTGCTTGAGCTTTTTTCTGATTAATTAGGATTTCAGAAGAATCCAAAGAGATATATATAAACAAAACATCAAATTTAACATGTTAGAATGAATAAACACTTTTTTGCAACATGAACAAAAATAAAATATTCTCATTTTTAAGTTTATTGTACAGGTGCCACCTGTTTCAAGTTTTATACTATAAACGATGAGCACAAAGGGTAAAATTATATTGTGCTGTTCTGTCAAATGACACTTTAATTTGGGGTCTCTTTCTGTCCCCACCCTGCAGCAGTTTTACCCAAAAAGGTAGACTTAGCAACACTATCACCCAAAGCAGGTCACCATAAAAAGTCTCTTCATACTTTTAAGGACTCAATTAGTGCCTCCCAGACTCTAATGCTCCTCTTTATGGCATCATGAAATGGCTCAATCAAAAGGTCTAGCCTATTTTTGAAAAGAAGGTCAGAAGCCTGAATGCTGAATGAAAGCAGCCCGGGGCAGTTCCTCTTTTTGTGTAAGGGTAGTGCTGTTAATGGCCTATCAGTCAAGTCGGCAGGCCTCAGAGCAAGAGGCCCAGCTCCACTCGGCCCAGTGCAGCTCACGCAGCACAGACAATTACTTCACATTAATCACTCCAAGTGGTAACTCTTCTTCCTGCTCCCTCATGCAGACAAAAATGTTGGGGTGGTGGCATGAGATGGGAGGACACAGAGATATAATCATCTTAGAGCAACTGGAGAAGGCTAGCTGCCCTCAGATTAGGAAGTTCTTGTGTGGCCATTTAGTCCAAACTATAGTCAACTAGTGCTGTAATGTAAAGTACAGCGTGGCCTTCAACTCAGCTCTTTTCTCGCTTTTAAAAGAGGGGAAGGAAAAGAAACCTCAGAGTGTTTCTTTTCCTTCCACATCAATCCTCGAACCTGCCGACCTGCTGTGCACACGCTGCACATCACACAGCTGATTTAATCAAGCTGGCAGACGGGCTGATGCTGACCTTTAATATCGTTACGCAGCAGTAAAGAATTGTGATGTGTAAGGGGAAAAAAAACGAAACGATCAAACCGTAGAAAAAATATTCTTACATCAAAGAAATCTGTCAGTTCAGTCCTTTCACACTCTAAAGTACTTTTGTGCTGGACTTCATTAAGTAATGGGATTTTTTAGGGATAGAGATACATTTTAGATTGTATCTCTTCATATTCATAATCACACACACCAAAAATAATTTTACCTCTAATCATACAGATAATTCAAAGGAGTTTAGAGTCTATGGAATGGTTTATGGCACAAAGGGTATTGAATTTATTTATTTAAAAAAATTTATTTACTCAAAAAAATGTAAATATTTCCATAGAGGCTGCTCACTGTTAAAATTACAGTTCCATGAATGGCCAATGAGGCTGCAAAGGTGAGTCAACCCCCATTTACTCCCATGTTAAAACTTTACACCCTGCTACAAAAAACCTTGATGGTATCTATAGTATGGTGGCCCTGAGAGGTCAAACACAGTGCAAACAAAGAATTACACTGCAAAATAGTTTTTAAAAACAAACATAATGGAAGTGTTTCTGGGGACACAATAACATGACGGACCAGCTGCGGAAGTGTCCGTCACATTATCATAGCCCCAAAAACACTTACACCGTGTTTTGTGTGTTTGTTTTAGGGTTTTTATTGAGCATTGTTCTGTTTTGTGTGCTTTCAGGGCCTATAGCCCATTTTGCCCTTCATAACAACTCTTCAGGGATTCTTCTTTTTGAATAACACGTTTGTTTAAATGTTATCGTGGGATGGATGAGATCACTGTGGCTATAGCCATCATTTATATGCAGTCTGAGGTTCCCATCATAACCCCAACCATGACATGAAGCTGAAACATTGTCCACTTATGTATCTCTGCAGTGAGCACCACTTGAATTTACATATGAAGTGGGATGAAGACCTTTTGGTCCTGCTGCTGCTTCCACTTTAACCTATAACTATTTTCCATTGTGGTAGAACTGTGTGAACATAACCTTTTAAAGATATAACACAACTATTATTGTTGGTAAGAGATGAGCTTACCAACAACCTGAGGTAGCGTGGAAGCTTCCAGGTCCAGCATGATGGTGCCTTTTTCTATACATGTCCTCAGTTCAAATAGGCTGTGTAAGGACAGCGTCGCCACATGAGGTTTACTCCAGCGTTCTCCACCTTTCTCCACCTTTTCCTCAAACTTGATCCACCTGGATTTAAACAAAAAAGAAAAAAAGACTCAGACAGGCACACACTGTAACAAAACAGGATTTAGCATGAAAATCTCTCTATCATTGTCTTGGATAAACATTTACATTTTTTTATTTTATAGCAATTTACTAAGCTATAACCTGGGGGGCATGCAGGCATACCAAAAACAGGCTGTACAGTCAGGATGTAAGAGGAGAGATATCAGTGTAGTGTGGGTGGCTTAGAGGCATCACAGGTGTAATTGTAGCCCCAGCTATTCTCATAATGTCAGAATATACAGTGTCACAATGAACAAGAGCCCAGTGAGAAATGCCACCACTAAAAATATCTATGCAAGTACGTATTGCACTTCTACTACTTTTAAGATTAGGCTTCAAACTTTCCTTTTTGCTAAAGCATATAGTTAGTGCTGGATCAGGTGACCCTGAACCCTCCCTTAGTTATGCTGCAATAGGTGTAGGCTGCTGGGGGACTCCCATGATGCATTGAGTTTTTCTTCTTCAGTCACCTTTCTCACTGACTATGTGTTAATAGACCTCTCTGCACTGAATCATACTTGTAATATGTCTTTGTACTCTCGTCTTTCTCTAACCCCAACCGGTCTGCTGGAGGTTTCTTCCTGTTAAAAGAGAGTTTTTCCTTCCCACTGTCGCCAAAGTGCTTGCTCATAGGGGGTCATATGACTGTTCGGTTTTTCTCTGTAGGTATTATTGTAGTATTGTTGTTGTTGTTATTTCGTGCTGTATAAATAAAATTTAATTTAATTTAATTGAACTTTGTCTTGGAAAAAACTGGAAAAGTAAATATTGTCAAATATAATGACAAACTTAAAGGGTTATTTCACTCTGTTTTTATGTCAAATTTTGAGCCATCAAATGGTGGACGTGTTGACCGGAAACTGTTTGATGAAGTTCAGCCTTTTTTAAATCAATCAATTTTTAATTTTTTATTATTGTCAAAAAAAAATGGATTCTGAGTCTGTATTATTATTTTTTTCTGCCGTTCTTCATTTCGATAGCTGAAAGTGAGAGACCTGAGAATCAGAGGTGTTGCTGAGCGGCTGTTTCTATACTGAGGTTTTAATTTGGCTGCCAAAACCGCACTTGGCAGGCAGTCAGCACTGCCCGGCACATCGAGAGCTTTTATTCAGTTTGAGTCCTCTGAGTGCACTCGGCGAGATGCTGCACAAGTTCTTACTTGCACTGCTGTCCTCAGCCTGTTTCTTTTTCCTTTTATTTCTTATCGGTACAGTTTCAGTTTTACTTTATCTTTAGTTCTCTCTTGGTCTCGTTTTGTTACAATGAACAAACACAGTTTCTGTATGCTAAAGATTTTTAGTTTTAGAGACTGAAAAAAATATGCTGCATCCTCTTCTATCAAGTAGATCAGCTTTTTTTTTACTGCTTTTTATTAGATTTTTTCAGACAGCTGACATGAGATGATGGGAATCATTACTCCCGAGGCCAAACTTACCTGTGTTTCAATCATTTGGTCCAGTGCAGGTTAAATTATGTTGAAGTTTCTCCAAATCTGAGTACCATGTAAAGATTAAAGTTCCTCGTCTCATCCTGCAGTCATATATAACAACTTCCTGTGTGCAGTAGGCACGGGGGCAGAGGCTGGACAATTTTATCGTCAGTCGTTAGAAATGCTGGCAAAAAGGCCAAATTTAAAAGGACTGTCAACTAGATTTAAAGCAGAACTTAGCAATTAAAAGCTTCACTGAGTTTAATTAAAAGCAATTTTAAAGTGTACTAAAAAATATCAGCAGTACTTCTACAAACTGTTTAAACAACAGTGAATCAAAAGTTCTATGTACAGTGTGTCTGAGTTTAGGATAATGAATCACTGATTGGCTGCCTCGAGCAGCGGTCCACAGACTCTGAACTTCACTCATCCACCGCTAATTATGTATAAACAATCATCCCATCTCTGTCCCAGTGTATCCCACTAGAGAGCCACTCAGGAGAAACCAGTAAAACTCTGAGCTCAGTTTTAAACTTGGAGCTGTTTTCAAATGTCTGTTCACTGTTTTTCCATAAAAAACATATATTCATTCATTTTGAGATAAAAACTTTAACGTGAGGCTGGTTTTTCATCATTTTTATTCACATTTTTAGTCACTCCATGAAAGGACATGATTTTAACAAAGCAGATGCACACGTTTGATCTTACCTGGCCGTCTCCTTCCACTCCATCTCCTGTCCATCCACTGACAGCAGCTCATCCAACTCAGTGAAGAGCTGTGGGGGTGCCGGGCCATCGTCGTCCTCCCCTAGGATGAAGCGAATCCTCTCTGCTGCTGGTGAGACTGTGGAGAGAGGAAAGATACTGCGGTTCATAGGCTGGCAGTGGTGCCCGTTGGGCAAGGGCTTGGGCACTGGCTTTTCGTCCTCAGCTGGACTCTTCACATTGACCTCAGTAGGAGGTGGAAGCAGCGCGGTGTTCACCGTGACCTCCTCGCTTTTATCTTCAGTGTCCTCTTCTTTTTCCTCCTTCTCTTCTTGATTATTGTTGTTGTTGGACATCTTTAAAATCTGACCCCCCTTTGCTCTCCAAGTCAGCTGACTCAGCGTTTGCTTAACAGATGGTCGTCTGCAAGTGTCACAGGCTCACCACAGTCCCAAAGCACCAGCTAGACCCTCATTAAAATCTTCGGTGGAAGTGACAGCGGCTCTCAGTTGCCTGCTCCAGCACTTTGTGAAGCAGGTAGGAGGGGGGTGATTGGGTTTAGGGTCCCCCTCAGTGACAGTGGCCCAACAGCTAGCCCCAGTCCCCCCCTCACTGTTCAAACAGTTCTTCGCCATTGGCCCTCCAGCCTTGGCAAGCAGTCCTGAAGCCCTCATTAACAATTAGGAAATGGTTCACAAACTGGTCTATTCTTCAGCTCAGGCTTGGCTTTCCTTCCTCTTGTCTTCTCATTTGAATATTTAGAGAGTAACACATAAGTGAACCCAGCACAGTTCCAGCAGGAACAATAAGCGTGTAATACTCCTCAGTATTAAACGTGATGCAAACAGTCGACATGACAACAGCGTGTTTCACTGAGTGAAACAGACAATATCTGAACCCTACTTTTTACTGGATCCATACAACATCACTATAGCTACAATATACAGACAAACAGAGACCTGCACAGTATCCAAGAGTGCCCAAAACTGAACAGTGAGACCTAAAAGAGCACAACTATCATTTATAATCAGTATTATTTAGTAACTCTGTCCTTTGGCTGCTATCACACGTCACAATTAAACCTTGAAGAAGATTTTTAAAGCAAATGTCACTGAAATTCAGACTCTGTACTGGACAATGCAGAAGCTCATGTTAAATTTAAGATCATGTCTTCATTAAACATTTTGCTGATCTTAAAATTTAACGTTAACTTCAGTATTGTTGTGGCGTGAACAGTTTGGAGCTGTAATTCTAATCTGCTGATATTTTTTGTGCTCATCTTTAAATGTTTAAATTCAGAATCGATAGCCATGGCTTTTAAATGACAGCACGCATCGCAGCTAGACAGTAAAGTGGTTATTCAATAACTGATTAACGTGTTTTTGTGGGCTTGAAATGGCTCTCCGGCTATGGGCACAGGGTGCAGTGTAGCTGGAGGAACTGTGTGATTTGGCTTTCCTGCAACCTGAAATGTATGATGTGGTGAAACTTTGCAACTTCAGATTGTAGCCCAGACCAAAGCAAAAAAAGAGCAAAGATTTGCTCTACTGTACACTGCAAAACATAAGCTGTGTACATTTTTAAATACTCTCAATTTAATATAGCTATGATAATTTATGTATTTTGAATGTGAAGTACTTACAAAGTCGCATGAACTTAATAGTATACCAAAGTAAATGGCTTCAAAGTTTAAAGGTAAATGCATTTTATACTACCCTAGTTTGGCAAATGTAAACTCAGGAAAATGTTGCAATAATTTCCTGTTTTTTCATAGTGTTTCTACACAATTATTACCTGTTAAGAAACTACGGTCACAGTTTCTGCCACAGTCCTGTGCTCTGAGCAGTCATTCGTCTCTGCAGGAGGCTGCTGCTAGCTAAACCTTCACACAAACCACAACCACAACAACACTGGAAACCACATCACGCACCCACAGCATCGACCTCACAACATAAGAGAAACAATACATGTACAACTAAACTTTAAAAAACGAGTAAATATAGGATAACGCCACCGAAGTTTAATATGGACAATGAGTTTACTCTATGTGACATTACTAATGAGGTGTTCTTGCATACCTATTGTATTATTAACCCTTTTTCAGGGTTAAGACTTGGATTTACGGTAAAGATCCAGGAATTCATCGTCAGAGAATTATAACTCTGCTCACACTCGTGTGCATCTCTGTGTGATAACAGCAAAGCCAGCTGATCAGATTACACAACAGCTTGCTAATACTGTAGCACCAGAGAGCTACTACAGTGATGGATATATTTAACATTGACCATTTTTATTTCTCAACAGGTGATTAGTAAGCATTTGCTTTTGTTTCCTAATCTTTTGAGTCTGTAGGAGCTTCTGAAGCAACCATCATGGACCAATTACAAGTTAACTAGAAGAGCTGAGTCTGGATTTACTTTGCTGGACAAATTTAGATGTTGGCAAGCACACTTAACATCATATCATCCACCACGCTGACTCATTCATTCATTCACTCAGCAGTGGCCAAATAGTAAAGGAGGTGACGGCTTGCAGTTTCCCGATTGTTCCCCAGGAACAGCAGCAGGTATGAGCCAGACAGGCAGCTGTAAGATTACTGGGTAGGAGATAAACTGTCTGCTGGCACACACACACAGACATCCACACACATACACACACTCACTCATTTCTACAAGCTGCAACTAGCTTAAGACACCACAACCTGTTTAATAACATCTTAGAGGGAGTAAAGCACACGTGTGTTTCACACATTCAGCTGACACTCACATCCAGAGCGATTTAGGCTGATTATAGTAAACATTTAAAACAAGCTTTAAATACCTATATGGACAAAATTACATGCAAACAATGGCAGGCAGGTGGGTGCAAAGAGCCGAGCGATGCGGCCACACACTGAGGATCTACTGCAGTAATTTTCAGGTACTGCAGGTTAAAAAAGAAGCCGCAAAAAAAAGTAACAGAGGAGCAGCAAATGTGCAAAATAATTAATCAAAAATCATCGTGAAATATTTTAACGTTGAATTAAGTGTAACAAACCAAACTGTGGACAGTAAGTATTTATTGTCTTTCCTGTGAATTCAAAGTAAAGACACTCCGCGTGAAGCCAATGCATTATGTTAGGAGAAATAAGCTTCAGCATGGGTTAGGAAAAGCTAACAGCAGAGAAATATTAAGAGCTCTCAAATAATCCAGAACTGAATTTAGGATGGTGCTTGAAGTGCAATTTCTAAAAAGCCAATTACATAAAAAATAAAATAAACACACATACAATTCTATTTTATTTTATCTATTTAGCACCAAATCACAACAACAGTCGCCTCAAGGCGCTTTACATTGTAAGGTAGACCCTACAATAATACATACCGAGAAAAACCCAACAATCATATGACCCCCTATGAGCAAGCACTTTGGCGACAGTGGGAAGGAAAAACTCCCTTTTAACAGGAAGAAACCTCTGGCAGAACCAGGCTCAGGGAGGGGCGGGGCCATCTGCTGCGAGCGGTTGGGGTGAGAGAAGGAAAACAGGATAAAGACATGCTGGGGAAAGAGAGCCATACAACCTCACCTTAATACAAATAAGTTCCCGGAGCAGTTTCAAGATGGCCGCCTAGTGTTGAGACTTGTTTCCAGAGGATTTTTCCAACATGCAAGCAGTTGTACACAGCTGTAATCCACTACTATATCTATCCGCATTTTCAAATTACAGCCTTTACAGTTTGGTTTTACTAATAAGAGCTACATATACATTTATCGCCAACTACTTTACACAAGCAAATAAATTAACACGAGGGAAAAGAAAGAAGCATGTTTAGGTGTAGGGGGGCATCTAAAATCCTCATTATAAGGCCAGGAACACATTTAAAGGGGCTTTGATGAATGTCCCTATTTCCTGTCACACGTTTCCTCATACAATGGTAAGTGGACCGGTACTTACATAGGGCCTTTCTACTCTAATTGAGCACTCAAAGTGCTTTATACTATCAGCCTCATTCACCCAATCACACACATTCATACAACGCTTTTATTCTCCAAACACATAACATTCATGCACACACTCGCCCTCTAATGAATGCACCAGGGGCATCTCGGTGTTCAGCATCTTGCCCAAGGATCCTTTGACATGCAGTTTGGAAGAATCAAGAATCAAACGCTGATGTAGACCTGAGTAGATGTTCACATTAAACATGCCCAAAGTTTCACATAATAAGATCATAGTACATACAAGTCAATTCAATTCAGTTTTATTTAAATAGCACCAAATCACAACAACAGTTGTCGTTTTTTATTGCCAGGTCAAAACTACAATAATACAGAGATAACAGATAAAACCCCAACAATCACATGATCTCATCTGAGCAAGCGCTTTGGTGACAGTGGGGAGGAAAAACTCCCTTTGGTGAGGAGGAAACGCTGTGAGCTGGAAGCTCAGGATTCAGACTGGTCTAAAATGCTGTTTTACACAATTCTTTCTATTCTTGGCTCTGTATGATGTCAACAAGAGGGGATACACTTAATATGGTCATCGTAGCTCAACCCTGCTGATTATCAAAGGCAGACAATCAGAAGAAAACTGACTCAAATGATGAGGCTAGACTGAGGAGCTGCATCAGTTCTCACTATAAGATAAATATGGATTATTCTGAGTTGTGATTCGCCCAAAGTTACTATGATAGAGTCAAAGAATACAAATATGTTGCTGTAAATTAGAATCCTCTTTAAAAGTGAATTCCCCAAACTTTTACAGCTAAATACGCAGCATGCAACTTAAACTGCTGTTACACAAATATTTTTGCAATTTCTCATGAGAAACAGATGCTGTCGATCTAATATAAAAATGAAGAGGTAACACAAATAGTGTTAGTGTCAGAGCAATACCGTCCTACTCGGCCAGTTGCTAAGAGAAAGGTGGGTGGGTTTGGTGGGGAGGGTGCGGGCTGAGTCTCAGTGCAGAGTGAAAGCAAAGAGGGGTGAGAGCATGCACGAAAAGGAGGGCTAGAAATGAAAATCCCATCGTTCAAACGCAATTTCAAAGCTCTGTGTGCTCTAGCCAAGAGCCATGGGCACACAAAGAGGACTTTGTCCCAGCAGCAAAGGCTCATGGGATAGGGGACGGAGGAAGAATGCCTGCTGCCCGGCAGAAAGCTTAGTGTGACTGCCACTAAAGGCCTGTTGAGTCCCACTCTTGACATGCATCCTACACAAATACCTTCCATTTACTCTGACCTTTCTGAAAATCTCAGCGCAGTGTAAATGCAACATGGGATGTAGTAACACGCTCATTGTCTTTGGCCGTACATGCATTGATAGCTGTGTCTCCATTTCACCTCATTCAAAGCAAAAACAGTGCAGGAAATGTTTTCCATGCCACCAAGTCTGACATTCAGTATGCAGGGGAGCTAGCACACAGGCAGTGAGCAGGGACCGGCTTGAATGCAGAGTGACACCCTGAGGGTGATTCATTGAGAGCACAGTATTTATACTAAGAACATCCAGCTCTGGTATTTTGCTGTGATAGCTGAGGTGGGCAATATAACAAATTCCAGCTGCAGGAAATAACCTGAAATGAAACGACCACTGTGCTGTCTGCAGGTGTGCTGGATGTAAAAAACACATTTTCTCTGTGCCCCCTCTGAGCTCAAATGTAAGTTTGATTCCAACCCACAATCATCCCAAGAAAAGTTTCATTGACTTGAAATAAATGTGCTGTTGCTTAGTTAGAAAGCTTGATTTCGTGCAGGACCTTAACTCCTGCATACGACAGCTCCACTGAGAGCAAGCTCCACCTTGTTGACATGTTAAACTGATATAAGCAGGCAGTGCTGAGGGTAACGCATTACTAAACAGATTGTTTATTACTTTCTCAAATAGAGACTTGTTTAACCATACGGGTAACAGTTTAGCTCACTAGTTGATTCAGCCTTACAGCGGCCTGGGTTCGACTGTGACCTGCGACCCTTTGCTACAGGTGCCTGCTCTATTCCTCTCTTTCCTGTCTACTCTTTACAGATGAACTGCTCCTCAAAACAAACGAAAACTTTGTAAAAGTTAAAAGTGGCACTGTTAGGTTACAATATTCCTCTAAGTATGTGCAAACATTTTGACACACTGCAGCTTGTGTTACAGTTAAATGTGGACCATTAAAAAAGTCCATGTGTGCATGTTTTAGCTAACTACAGTAGCTTGCTAACTTATAACTAAGCTAATCACTATAAGCGAACTAGACAAAAAGTGCTAAAATAATCACTAAGACAGCTAAAATGAGATATTATTGTTTTTAATATTAGATATTTGATAGAAAAATTATTAAAGCTATGCTACACTCTTTACAGTAAGCTGAAGGAATCTTTCTCTGTCCTCGTCTCAGGCCTTGTTCCTCTGCTAGATGTCCTCTTATCCAGATGTCCAGCTTCACCGTGTAACTGAACTGTTTCTCTGTAAGACCCTCACACATATCTGTTCCCAGGATAACACTGGAGGAAGTGTATAAATGAAACTCGCGGGATTGCCCGGGCGAGCACTTACACAGACGTTCACTGTGTATCCTTTTGTTTCCTTTCAAGTAAAATAAATGAGTTGGTACTAGCTACTCTGTCTCACTTCATTAGACAATTTCTCTAACAAAATTATACCAAAAGCATCCAGGTAAGGGTTCAGCCCTCAAATATTCAGCTTGCCAGTGGCCGTTTATGGCATTGATCACTGGAAAATCACTACGTGACGATAGTTTAATGGCACTTCTGCTCCCTTTAGGGAATTTGCCTCTCACCTGATCAGCATCCTCCTCTGTCACACCAGCTCTCTGCATGTCCTCATGCATGTGTTTAGGTAGTTAGTCGAATTTTTTATTTTCCAATAACAAGCAGCTGTTCTGTACACAGTATCGTTTCCCTGCGTTTAAAATATTTCTATCCATTGTTTTCAGCACTTTAATCATTTAGAGCAGGCTTTACAGTGAACACACACACACAAAAGTACAGTGAAGTGTTCTGTATAGTGTTTCTTTTAAAACCCCCTTTCTTGTGTCTTGACCAGATAAGCAAACAGCCGGATTATGTTTAGGATTAAGGTAATCCTAAAGCACCACATAGAGCATCCTGAGGTGTAAACATAGTTATTTTGTTAACTTGTTACCTAGAAATGTTTTTCGGATAGCATACATACTGTAGGCCACACATTTATGCTTTTCAGGAATAAGGTTAAATCTCTGCATTTATCAAACAGTGAAAGGCTCATAAAAGTTTCCATTCTTTTCATTTGGGAATCCATATACAAAAAACAACTATAGCAATCACAGCTTGCTATCGGTGACTTTGAGAAACTAAAGCCATTATTTGTGTGCAAGCAAAGTTTCTAAGTAATCCCTATAATCCACTTTGAAAGAACATCTGATCCCGGAGCAGAAAAAGATGAGTAAAAGGTTAGGATTTAGCAAACTCATCAAAATGAGCAGGGTCAGAAAGCTGTGCAGTGGACATGCATGTAGCCAGGAGGACGCACTTGCAGTCCCTGCAGTGTCCATCTGACCAAACAAGAGGATTTGAGTTCAGAAAGAACACGGCCCTCCCCTGGGGGCGGCCATGTTTTCCACAGAGACAAACATGGAGTGAATAACAGTGTGACATTACTGCATGCCTGTCAGTGTTTGAATGCCTGAATTTGAGTTTTAGCTGCATCACTATAATGTTTCTTAATTTAAATGAATGTAATCATGTTATTTTTATTGTTTAAGGCCTTTAACTTCACAAGGTCAATGTGCCAGTGTAGAAACCTTTCCAGAGAGCCAGCTATTCACTAATATGGTTTACTAGAGCCTGAGAGGTTATAAAGACTGTTTAGTAGAAGAGAGATGGATAAAAGCATTAAGTAAGTTTCTATAGCAGACGATAATGAGGCTGTAAAACACTGAATCTAGCCAATATTGATTAAGGGTGTAAAATAATCTCATATTTAAGTATCTCATATTTACAAAAAGGTGATCATGAGGTGATGGGGATTCAGTTACTGAAGAATGTGTGAAAGACTTTTTTTTGAAATTAGGCTGATAATGCCGGATGGTTGGAGATCATATCCACATACTCTGAGACTGCAGACATTTTGAAGAAACATCAGACGAAGAACAGAAAATTCTAGTTACTGACATACACGTCCTGAAGATGCATGCTCGATCATCCAGGTAAGGTCATCCCAAAAGGTCGATCCTGCTGATCTGGACGTAGCGTTTTCAGTGGGAGAAACGTTTCGTCACTCATCCAGGTGACTTCTTCAGTCTCTGTCTCTCTTCAGCATTGTGTCTTTGTCCCGTCTCCCTGTCCTCACCCCCAGCCGGTCACAGTGGGTGGTTGTCCCTCCCTGAGCCTGGTTCTGCCGGAGGTTCTTCCTGTTAAAAAGGAGTTTTTCCTTCCCACTGTCACCAAGTGGTTGCTCCCAGAGAGTTGTTTGATTTTCTCTGTATTATTGTAGAGTCTTTACTTTACAATATAAAGCACCTTGAGACAACTGTTGTTCTGATTTGACTATATAAATAAAACTGAAATGACTGCAGGAGAAATGATCATAACTGTACGCAGCTTGACCCTGAATGAAGTTAACCTATATGTCAAATGAAATCCTCCCTCAAGGTAATAGCTTTTTTATTTTATTGTCCTGTCTTTACCCTTTTTTGTTTAAAATTACCTGTAAGTTGTGTTATTTTATCAATTAAAAAATATTGTCGATGGCCGGTGATACAGTATGAATTTCAAAATTCTACGTCTCCATGCTTTCAAGTTATCGTATTCACAAGATTTTCAGAAAACTTGACCTTTGACCTCTAACCTTGCGATCACTAAGATTCGAACTCGTACAGCATTTTTAGTAGATGCACCAATCGAATCGTATCAATTTGAAACTCTTGCGTTGCTTCATTCTCGACTTATCACATTCAAAAACGTAGGTGTCCACGTCGCCCACCCAATCACCACCCGCCTGGTTGACAACAATACTCCATCAGCCTTTTAAGGCTGAGGAGTAAAAAATCAGGGTGGGCAATAAAGTCCCCACCCCCACCCGAACACCACACCCCAAAAACGGGCGTAAAAAAATTTACCACTGAAGAATTGACTGGTTAAAATTACAAAAACTTGAAACCATCTCACATGAAAAGATTCCCGCAGGGTCTAAAATAGAGAGTTTTACATAGTTATACAGAAACTCTAGTCCAGCATTACTGCTTTATATGAACAGTTACAACTGCTGAGCTCCAACACTTTGATGTTCATCCAATAGCTTTCTAAAACATTTTGCTTCTTCTTCTTCTAGAACTTGTTTTAACCAAAACTCCGCGCTGTCTGCACTCTGTTATTCCCTCTTCATGAGATGGTCCTTTTTCATTTAGGTAGCTTAAAAGGTATTAACATTTTACAGCATTGTAAAGTCAGAAAACATTGCTTTTGTATAAAATGTGCAAATCTGAGGCGTTGTTTCTGCATTGCTTTTAGTTTATCAAGTCAGCAGTTGCATAAGCATCCCTGTAGTCTATCGATCAGTGGATGTTTCATGTTATTTCACTATGATGACAATGAAATCTGAAAGTATATGCAGCTAAGCTTGACATTACAATTGGCACTCATCTATTAAGTAATCAGTAAATAACTTTAAAAAGAGAGACTTTTGGCAACAGTGTAGTAAATGGACGTAAATCAACGCAATGTGCAAAAGTCTGTTTACATACGATAAAACGACTCTACAACAACACCAACTGTATCGTATGCTCTGCGTTTGTGGTGTTCCATGACAGACTTTCCATAACATCATTGCACTCGCACCATTTCACCCACAGGAGCCAGCAGACCGTCCACAGCAAACAGTGTTGACCGCTAATAAAACATCAGCGCTCACGTTTTATCACCAGCATACTCACATTTTCCATAAATGGAGAATTTCTTTTGTTGCTGTAAACAAATCAGAGTGCGTAAGGTTTCAGACGTTCCCCCATCGCGGGCCCGACTCCACCAGAGATTTTTAGGAACAAAAAGATGGCCTTCTTCCCTTTGACACACTTTTATTTTAGTAACATATGACCGAGTTACACCAACACAAACTAAAGCAAACTGAGTGACTGAACGCACAGTTAAAGAATCGCCAAGGGGGAACCACCCACACTAACATTACATTTACAAAAAAGATCCTTCATAGTGTCACAAATTAGTACTAAAGGCTCTGTTATAGGAAACCTGTATTGCTGAGAAGTGAGCTATCACTGATGATGAATAATCACAGACTTTAAAACATAACAGATTCTCTAATTGCACTAAACAAATAAAAACACAAATGGTAAATGGTAAATGGCCTGCATTTGTATAGCGCTTTACTCAGTCCCTAAGGACCCCAAAGCGCTTTACACTACATTCAGTCATTCACCCATTCACGCACACATTCACACACTGGTGATGGCAAGCTACGTTGCAGCCACAGCTGCCCTGGGGCGCACTGACAGAGGCGAGGCTGCCGGACACTGGCGCCACCGGGCCCTCTGACCACCACCACCACAAAGCTTTTACTAAACAAACACACCCAAAAAAATGAATTCATACACTATAAAAGCCAATTACAGTTGACTTTAACCCCATGCTGGTAAATAATCCTAACTGTGATTTAAAAAATATCCCAGAATCCCCAAAAAACTCACAATTTTTGCTAAAAATGCACGGCGACAGTGACCAGCACCAACCAGATGGGCTGGCTGTAATCTATTCTGTGATTGGATTTATGAAAATCCCTGTCATGGAGTGATGTGTGCACACTGTGAAATCCAGTTTTGGCACGCTTTAGTCCTCTTGTCACATCACGCGCATGCAGGCATGTGTAAAATTGCATCATTCTCTGGAAATGACAGCGGTCTGCCTCATTATAAGACTTGGCAGAACGCGAGAGCATTTTAAGCTGTTTTCACGAGGACTGATCAGCGTTATGATCCTCTGGTTCTCCAAAAACTGCCAGAAGAGTCCCATCTTCACCAAAATGTTCATACAGTTCAACCAAAACACTGAGCTTCCTTTCAGTTTGTTTCACTTGGCTAAGTTTTAGAAGTCATGAGTTTTTCTCTTTGTGACTTAATACGTCACTAAAATTTTCTGGTGCTAGAAGGACTTTAGTCTTACTTGACCTGAAACTTTAACTTGAACACAGCAGTGACTGAGAAAAATGCTGACATCATTAAGAGTTTTGCTTACACTTTAATGTTCAACATTTTATGTCACCCAGTATAACCCGCCTCTCCCATCGCTTTCCTCAGAACTGGCCAGAGCTGCTTGTCTGAGCATCCACTGATCACAGCAGCCTGAGGGCATTTTGCACTTTACACTCCTAAGAAGGTCGAGGCAACCAAAAAACAAACACCAGCTCATACAGCATACATGCTACCGTATACCCAAAACAGACACATTCATGTCTAAAATTATGACAAAGCCACAGGGCGATTCAGCACTACTGCAATCGCATCTTCACAGCCACAACTTCCTAAGAAAATTCACTGTCTTCTGTCGAGGCAGACTTGTCACTTAGCAGGACATCCAAAGCTATTTCTGGCCACTAAGTGGACTCAGCAACTTTGCTCAGGTCACGCAGAGTCACAGAGGCGTTTTTCTCTGGAAAAGAGAGCAGCCTTCAGCAAAGACAGACGTGAACTCTAATCAGGCCTGACACCGAGTCCATCAGAACTTACTGAGAGGTTTGAGGATGCTGTTGCTGGCCTCCTCGTTGTTTTCTGTGTCCGACTTGTCAAAGACATTCTCCGTCAACTTCTCCTTTCTGTCCTTGTGGCCGGTTTTCCGGCGGTGACGCCTCCGACGTCGATAGCTCTTGGGCACATGCACGCCGATGTAAATGGTGTGGTGACCTGTAAATAAAGCAGAAAGGAAGATGAACTCTGACACGCAACATCCTGACAAATTCAGAGCGCCATGATACGGCAAAGACAAACGTCCGAGCTTTGCAGAAATGACAACAAGGCCAGAATATCTATGAAGGCTTGTGCTGGAGCTCATAGTCACCCTGTGAATAAAGCCCTCAGTTCAACACGTTATAATCATTTAAATGAGGAAAACAGTTACATTGTTCTAAAGCATTAAAATGCACTAAATACACAGATGTTAAAGCAGTGCTTTTCAAACACCTCATTTCAGGAACTGATAAAAGTTAAAGCTCTACATCCCACCATTTTTATTAATCAGTAAAAACCAGTTATTATATTTTAAGTTTTTATTTTTGTAATTCAGTTTAGTTTCAGTTCATTTCCTGAGTGGATTTGTTCGCTTCATGTCAGCTGTTACTGTTCGACAATGCTCAGTTTTAGTTTTTGTTACTTTGTCAGGTTTCATCATTTATGCATCGACATTTATAGTCATCTTTTTCATTTATATTATGATATGTCAGGGGCATATTTCTCAGAAGTGCAGAGTAGATCTTAGAATACAAACAATTCCCATTTTTCTTTCAAATATCTTTATAGAGATGTGTGTGCAAGAAAAGCCGTAACCCTTCAGAATGAAAAGATTTAAAGGTCGGATTTTGAAGTTCATGCAATTTTTATGCAATGTTGAGATAAATAAAGCAAATATTGGCACCCAAAAGTGCTGAAGTTCAGGACACATGGCCTAACAGTGGAGCAGATGTGCCTCTGACCTTCAGATAATACAATTTTAAACTATATCAAACATCGCTGATCGAAAACTTATTAACCATAATTCTTCATCTCTGATGAACTTCTTATATATCTTTTCTGTGTTTTCTGAACACACCATAGCATTTTTAGCATTCTAGCATTTTCCCAAACCTGGTTTTTAATCACTACAATAAAAACGATGAAGAAGAAGGACTGGAGTTGACCGTGCACGGTAGCAGCAAAGCTCACTTTGTTTATTTTGTCATCCATCCATCCATGTATCCACATCCACTTATTTACGGTTACAGTTGGGTTATAGCATATCTCGACTGTTAATATTCGTTGAGCTTAGCTGCTGGAGACATTAACCTGTGCGGGACTCGATCTGATCTTGACCACTTCTCACTTCAGTTCGAGCTTTCTCACATGGACCAGAGCAGAGCAGAGCGATGGCAGCAGAGCAGCGTAATAGTGGCAGCAGTATGCCATCAAAACAAATACTTGGATACAAAAGTCAGACTCTGCAGTGACTGCATGGCTACATCCCTTGTGTACAGGCTGACAAGCAGACCATACTGTTTGCTAATAACATGTTATTTGCGTGGATGTGAAGTTCATGCCAGCAGGGTTCACACGGTGTGCAGCATGTAAGGCGAGAAACTTTTACACAAGTTACTGAACTTTAACTTATTACTAATGCGGACATGGAATTCCAGGTATGTGAGAATTGAAGCCACACATACCTGAGTGTTACATTATCAGTTATATGGTCATAAAATTAGTTTATTAATTTTGAATCTGATCCTGACATACTTTCTTTTATAGCATCAAACATTGCAAGTGCCCTGAAGTCTGCTACTTTAGTGATATGCTAATAAAATAATAATGGAGTTCCTTCTGCATGTTTCATTTCTTGTAGTTTCCACAGATTAGTTGGTGTTTAATGCCACTAATACTTAGCAAATAATCATGAACTCCAGTTTACCAAAACTTTACAAAAAAAGCCTGTTTTTTTAAAACATCTGAAACATCTTCACTTCAGATGTTTATTCTTTGTATATTTTTTTTTACTATAAATGAGTAAAAATTAGAATAATAACTCTCATCATTTTCTCTCATACCTGCAAACGTTAACTGAAGCTAATATAATCTGTTTTATATAATCTACTATTTTCACCAGACTTAAGTAAGAAAAACCTCAAAAAAGCAACATCACAGAGCAAACATCAAACAGGCTCCAGGAACAAAAAGCTCTGTGCGATCGGTGTCAAATGTCTTTGGAGCAGGTCGGGCAAAGCTGAGCCAAGCACTGCACATGACCCAACCAGGAAGTGGCTGAACCCCTCAGCTCAACAAACAATGACCTCTTAGAAGCACAACAGTGTTCATTATTCACTCGTACCACAACGCCTTGTGTTTTATTTTTAGGGATTCATCTAAATTCAGTGACAGCAACAGTTCACCATACCGAGCTAATGCAGGGACAGAGAAGGTCAACAACTGTGAAGGCTTCTGTAAACCAAGGGGAATATTTTAGGTGGTCGGGCGTTGTGCTCCTCTGTCTGTGATCATTTTTTACATTTTTCAGATTTCCAAACAGAGTGAAGAGCAAATATTACACTGAGCCAGGAGCAGATCTACAGCTGCCCCCCAACTTTTACATCCATCACTTTTAGGTTCCTCGGCCCGTCGGGTTGGCTGAATGTGGTTTGTTTAAAACTAATTTTTTTATTTTCATCTAAAATGACAGAAATATGCTTTAACACATCTCTGGTCTTCTGTTTTGTTCTCAGAACTAAACTCTGGCTTCCTCCCACAGTCCAAAAACATGCAGTTAGTGGGGACAGGTTAATTGGTAACTAAATTACCTATAAGTGTGAATGTGAGTGTGAATGGTTGTCTGTCTCTATGTGTTAGCCCTGCAGCACACTGGCAACCTGTCAAGGGTGAACCTGGCTCTCGCCCTAAGGCAGCTGGGATAGGCCTCAGCACCCCCGTGACCCTGACAAGGATAACTGGAAGAGAATGGATGGCTGGTTAAAATTCCAGACAGTGTGTTGATATATTAATATTTAAAAACATCAGTGCTGTATATCTCAAAAACTTCATGTGCAGGCTTAATCAGACCGCATATCTGAAGTCAGTGTAGTGTAGCGGTTCAGGGTATAGACTGATGACCTGAATGACAAAGAGTGGAATGAGGATAAACAGGTGGGAGGTGGTGAATAAAAAGCATGACAGATAAATGAAAACGGAGACAGAGGAAGACAAAACTGGAGACCGAGCCACCATCACCCGCGCCGACCTCCTGCCCTCTGTGCTTTTGGTTCAGCAAAGATGGCACAACTCCCATGTTTACATGATAACATGCAAACACAGGAGCAATCTACAATTCAGGGATCCTGTGCTAAGGAGGGGAAAAATCCAAACAGAATTCATGCACTCTAAGAAACAAGCCTTCAGCTAAGCGTAAACTCTCGTGACACGCTAATGTTTTGCCTTAAACTGATCCTGGTCAGAGTTTAGTGCCAGGTTTTACTAAACTACTTCACAGAATTTTCTGCAACATTAAAGCATCACAAACATCAGTGTGACACTGAATCACCACCACTGTGATTAGCTGCACTTGCAGCCACCCAATTATAAAGGCAGTAAGCCCACACGCCAACAATACACAACAAGTTTGAGGTTTTGTGCGTTGTGCTTGGGGTCCATTAGTTGTTGAGGCCCTGAAATCATCAAAGGCGGGTCTTTAAAAGCAGAACTATTAAATACAGGAAGTCCAGATTGGCAAATGGCAAGGCTGCTATAAGGAGGAGGGATGACTGGTGTCAATTACTTTAAATATAGTTTTTACTTCCTTGGATTCTTGTTTTATGTATTTAATTAGTTGTTAGATTAATTACTGCTAATCTAAAGTAATTATTAAACTGGAGGTTTTGTTGAATCCTCTTTGTATCTTGTTTATATTGTTTGAACAGCACTCGGCAACAGTGGGGAGGAAGACCATCCTTAAAATTAGTAGACTTTTAAGAGAACCATGTTAAAGGAGGGAGAGCCATCCAGTATGACTGCATGGAGGAAAGAGAACTGAGACAAGAGGACACAGAGAGACAGGGACCAACACAAACTACAGGAGAGTGAAGACAAAGGTTAATGGCATGCCTGCAGTAGTGGCACATAAATGCATCAGGAGTGAAAAGAGGGAGTGGAGAAGAAATGTTCAGTGCATCATGGGAAATCTTCCAGCAGCCTTGGTTACACTAACACGTTTAATTTACTGTAACAGCAGATCATCACTGATCTGTTCCCCAGTTTCAGACGGGCAAAAACAGCTGTTACTTCTTTTCATTCTTCTGGAGATTTTTTTCCATCTTTTGCATCCTTTGTGCACAAAACCAGCCATTCCCCTGCCTCCTTACGGCTCAGATCCATCCATCAGTTCTCTTCTTATCCTTATCAGTATCAGGGGCTGGAGCCTCCCACAAGTACCACAGGGTGAGAGGTGGGGTACACACTAGACAGGGTGCAAATTTGAGACAGAGCTAACAATAGCTCAAATCCATTTTTAATTATTTATCGGTTATTTATTTATGTTTTTATGCATGTTTCTGTTATGGAAGATGTACAAAAGAAAGGAAAGGAGATGCCAGCATCTGAACAGGAACTCGCTGAGCTGCTCGGGTTTCCGTCTCCAACCTAACGCAGCAGGATAAGACCTGCAGTGGGGGAAACCCTGCGATGGAGTCAAAGTCACCAAACGTTTAAGTCACTTTTTAATCAGTGCATGTATTTTGGGCCGGTGACCATTGAAAATTGTTTAAATGAAATAACTGCCCAGAGGTGCAGGGATGATGACTGCTGGCATGCTGGTAGCTGTATAGCAGAGCAAGGCACCTCAGTTAAACATAACACAGGTGGTATAGGAGAAGATAGTTTGGACCCTGATGTAGCAGGAAGCTTTAAATTTAGGTGAGCTTCCATCTTGAGTGTCAAATTAAAATGTAGTGGAAACACAACCTACCTGGATAAATCAGGTGCAATAGGTACAAGGCAGAATAGAACTAACAGGAAATTAAAACATGCTACACACACACAGGGATAAAGGGGTAATCAGCTAACTGCAAACACCTGTGTTTGATGAGCAACTTCAAAGTGTCAATAAATGACAATTACGTAATTAAACAATTGGATCAATGGTGGATTTGGAGGCTAATGTGGAGATTTTCCTGTTGCTGTGACTCAACATGACAGAAAAGCTGACACACAGATGGCTGAAGAGTAGCTAAAAGAGACAGACGGCTATTAAAGAACACAGAGCCATTACAGCTGAGAGACGAGCAATAAAAACGAGACGCTTGCACAGGCCGAACAAGAACAAGAAAGGAGGCGGCTGAATGAGAGGACAGCGATGAAGGCGAAGGAATAAAAAAAATAGTCAAGTCAAGGAGATGGAAGGGAAGATTTGCAGGGAGCCAGAGCGGCTTTGTGAAACAACTTCCTGTTCTTTTTTGGGGGGGGTGGAAGAAGAACTTCTTTTGGGGTTGCCCATGAGCACAAAGTGAATGAAATCTTGTGGTTTCCAGAAGGTTTGTTTAGCTCACCAGATTTCTGAGGACAGGCAAGACTACAGCCAGTTTCCCCAGTAACAGCACTGCTGGGACATAGCCAGACCAGTGGGGGGGCAGTGGCAGCACACCACACAGCACTGACAGCATACTAATACTCCAGTCTTTAAACATGTTGTTGATTGTTGGGCTTCTTTATCACAAAGAATACAGATTTCTTTTTGCTGACTCAGCAGCAGGAGTGACAAATCAGACTAACTGCTGTCCAATAAAGAGAACGTGATAACTGGACCAAAGCTGCGTTACAGAATCACAGCGTACAGTGTGAGACGTGTCCGGCTGTATGTCGTCTACTTTTGCTCCCCTGAAGGGGGGGGGGGACAAAACTTAGCCATCAGACAAGGACGCACAGACAGATCCGAGACTGACGTGCAAACTCCAGCTCTGACTGTTTCACAGTAACAAATACGCATCTTTAAGTAGAACTATTATTCACATTTTCAGCTTTAATTTTATTCTGTTGTTTATTCTGGGTCTCAGCTGTTTGAGCTCCTCACCCTGCCGTGCCAGGTTTCTTCTCATTGGATGCCACAAACAGAGGGTTTGAATACCAGGTGGGCGGAGCTTCTGTGGTTAAAGAGTACAATAAGTGGGATATTTAGAAACTGACCTTTTGGATCTCAAAAATGACTTTTCACGCAGTCAGGTCCATAAATGTTCGGACGATGACTCGATGTATTTCGATGCCATGACAGGCCGTCCCTCACATTCATTTCATCACTGCTGAAGCTGGTTTTCATTTTTCTTTCACTATTTTTTTTCACTCCTAATTTCACTTCACTTTAATAACATTGCTCCCAATTCCAGCTTCATGTGAAAAATCTGCTGCATGCATTGATAATATACATAAAACTCAAGTGATTATTATTATTATGCTGACAGCTTTTATTATTGAACAGGTTTGTAGTTTTTTAACCATGAGTTAGGTGGCTCTTACATTCTTTGACTCCGGGTGTATTTGTCAGTGTTGGAAAGATTGGTCTTACTTTGTGCAGCTAGCTCACAGCATGGCATGAACTCAAATTACTTAAATATACCCCAATGTCTCATTAGCACCCCTGGGCAACTCAAAACATTAGCAAGAGTCTGTGGTGGATCGCATGTCATGGTTTGAGAGTCCTGGATTTAAAGTATTTAAAATTTACTCCATTTCAAATTTAAAATCAGCTTTAATGGATAAATATTTTTACGGTTCGTCTGCTACAAACACAATCTAAAATTTAAAAAACAAAAGACCTTGGCTGCCTGTAATCCTACAATGAGCGCGGAGAGCAGAACGCAGCTCATTCTGAAGTTTTAAAGCTGTTAACTGGCGCATGTTAAAGACGGCAATGCTGAAAGGTTTTCCTGTTCCTGTCCGCTGTCCTGTAGGTCAGGATTAGTGAGGTAAACACAGCGTCACATGCTCTGTGGTCCACATCTTTCTCCTGCCAGCTCGCTGAACAGGTGAGCATCAGGTCGTACATGCAGGAAGTAGAAACTGGCAGTTTTGAAAAGGCTAAACAACCCCCCTGTGGTTTGGCTAAAAAACACTTCTTAAAATAACTTTTAAGCAAATTAAGTTTTAAAAAGAAAATATATGTATAATTCTGTTTTCTTGGTTAACTATTGTTTTTAGGCAATTTTTTTTTTTTTTTTTTTAAAGAGACTTCAAAGCCTGAGGAAGTTTTAAAAACTGGGAAAGATCTTTAATTTTTTTCTTTTGGTCTATTAAAAAAAGTCTTTTTGTAGGCAGCTACCCAGAAGAACTAAAGAGCAACAGGTAAACAGGTAAACTTACCTTCTACTTCCTCTTCATCACAAAGGTGCTTGAGTAAGGATGCCCCACGGTCCAGCACCGCCTCATCCTCCATCCTGTAGTAGTAAAAAAGGAAGAAAGACTGTTCACACTTTTCCTCCAGCGACAGCGTGGAGCCATAGCGCTTCGGCTCGTTCACTTGCAGTAAGTTCGGACTGGGGTTCAGTCTGGTGCTGCTGGTGGCGCTCATCTCCACCCATCAAAGACTCCAGAGTTACAGCGCCTTGAGATGTAATTTTCAGCAAGCAAACTATCCTAAGTTTGAGAACGTGCGTCGTCCTTCCGGAGGACAAAGTGTGCAGTCGGTAAGTGTGGTGTAACGGATTTAATCTAGAAGAGGGGGGTGAGGGTGAGGACAGGAAGTTCTCTAATTGAGTATGATGTCCAGAGTGACCGCGCTGGACATGCGCAAAAAACCGTCCGACTGACCGAGACTTAAACCCAGTAAAATCCGGATGTGATTTTGGCTTCGCTTTACTTTGATTAGACACAGAATCAAGGTGTCGATCAAGGTGAAAAACCATCAAATGGAGCGTCAGTAAATGTTGTATCTAATCAGTTACACGCCCCCACGCACATTACAAAGCCTCTCCATCTGTTTGGTAATGCCTGCCAGCCCTCCATCACCCTCCACCCAAGAAACAAGTGGGCCATCACATGTCTGTCTACTCATCCTCCCTTACAGGATTACACCAGCTTTACTTAAGTGACAACACACTCACACAAGCCCGTAAGAGGCTGGCATGCCGGCGCCTCCGCCACTCTCCAAGAACCGCACAAACGTAACGTTCACGAACCTCCAACGGGCCGAACTGTTTCCTAACAAACACTGACATTAAAAAAGGATTCAAATGTCTCATCTACTGCCTGAGTTGCCTGGACGGGTTTTTGCCTTCTAGATTTCATGGTGGCCTTTACATACGTACACCCAGGTATGCAAAGCGAGTGATGACAGAAATAAAAACTTTGGCATCTTTAACTTCAAATCTGTGTTTTTTCCACACATGTATGAAGTATGTTATTCATACTGGTAAAAACTTTGATATTGTTTGCTTTCTTCACTACTCCACTGTAATATTACATTTCTGGCTGCCCCACCCTGAGTCTGCTTCCTTTGGAGGCCACTTCCTGTTAAAATAGAGTTTTTCTTTGCCGCTGTCTGTGCTGCTCAGAGGGGACCATCCAACTGTTGGCGTGTTCTCTCTAATATTGTACAGTCTATATGCAGCACCCTGTTGTGATTGCTGATTTGGTGCTACACAAATAAAACTAAACACTGAACAGTCACGTAGGACAAGCTGGTTTCTAATCCTCTGCTGGGATTTTTCATTGACATTATCCAAGTCTTTGTTCCCTGCATTTAGTTTATATGATAAACAGAATGGAAACAGATTATAAAACTGATCTGATGTCTTTTCTTCGACACGCCTTCTTCATCATCAGCTCACAAAGATTCAGAATCTTTTTAAGCCCTTAAAAGCTTAAAGTTAAAATAACACATCTGCTCTTACTGAGGTGTACCACCTGTTGGCCCATGCGTGGCTGTTTAGCTCTTTGAAATATTTTCTCAGTTAACGCCAAGTTGCTTTTACTGATTTCTTTTTCTCTGTGCATCCTGAACATGTGATCTTTTTATTATAAACTATGCGAGGCTCGTTTATTACTCCTCACTTATGTACCAATAATGCATAAACACACATTTACACCATATGAAATCTCTTAAAGATTTTACCTTAATGCAGTCACAGAATATTTGACGTTTTCCAAAACAGTCCCATTTTTATTAACCTGTCTGCTGAAGTTAAAAGCCTCTTAACTGTTAAATACAAAGCAATTAATTATTGAATTAATTTAACAACAATTAGTGGTTTGCTCATCCATCCATTTCTCCCACTAATTAATTAATTATAAAGCAAAAACAAAAATCTCTGAAATCTCAAACAGGATTTGCTGCCTTTTTTGTTCACATCAAAGTAACATTAATATGTTCCACTGTCAAAAGGTCAGAGTGACATATGAGAAGATTGTGAGGTGTTTTATTAGAAAGCTATTTTACTCAGTTTCTAACAAAAAGAACACAAACACACTAAAAGATGAGAAAACATTAATAAAATTCATTTTTTTAAGCCACAAAGTTAACATAGTGGGGCGTAATCTCAGATCGAAAGTTTAAAATGTCATACGATGTTGTAGATCAAAAAGGTCCTCTGCACATCTCGTATTGATCTACTGGATCAATGAAAGCACTTTTTTCTGTGTTTTGACGTTTGACAAAACAGTTAATCGTAAAAAATAATCAGCAGAGAAACTGATCATGGATATTGAAACCCCAACAGCGCCAATAAATTAAGGTATTTATATTTGGTTATTGCATGTAGTGAGGAGATATAAACACTTCTTCACTATTTTAATGATTTTAGGTCACAGAGGGTTTGACAGTTTGGGGATGAGAGGGCTCAGAGGTTAAAGGTCAGCTACAGAACAGTTTTTTTATCTGCTGTCCTGAATGTGAAGGGACTCATTAATGCATTAAGCTGTGTAATTATCATGCATGTAAAATAGCATGTTTACTCTTTCTAAGTCGTGTTGGGCAAAGCTATAAAGACAGAGCAGGAAGGGTGTGTTTGCAACAATCCACCAAATTATCAGCGTTAGAGTCTCTCTCATCCAGGACTTAATGATATTACCTAATATTCAGGTAAAGCCTGAGTCATGACCCTCGTCAGCCTGCTATCCTTTCCATCTCTCTGTGCGTTAGCTCCTTTCTGCAGGAATTGCAAAGAAGGTGTGGCTTGTTCTCAATCAGCCACACCAGCCCACCTGGGCCCGGTGCACCTGTGCCTTACAGCAGCCATCAGAGTTCAGGTCCTGTGATGCTCTCTTCCCTGAGACACTGCTTTAGATTTTGGTTGCTCCTTTGGTTTCTGCCACTCACTCAGACCACTGACTGTACGAACTACACGCACAGGATAATTTAACTTCTTATGTTTCTTTAATTTAAAGTAAACTGCTTCTTAACTGGTGCATTTTGCCATGCCCATGCAGCCTGGTTTGTGATTTACTGATTAAAAAACAAGCTTCAGTTTTGATGTGGCTGAGTCAACTTCTTAAGAGCTTTAAAATAACACTAAGTTTCAGTCACATCTAAAACTGTGGTTTTGTTATCTCTGCACTTCACTGGTTTTCCTGCTAATGCTGTCGTTCCCACTTCCTTCATTGCCACCTATGGAACAACCAAGGACATAACAGGCCAAACTCCACTCGGCCTCGGCTGACTGCGCACACATGCCTGCACTAAATTTAAGGTAAGAGAAGAGGGCAACAATGAGAAACGACCTCGTGTTATAATCCAAAAACTCTTCCTTGATTTTTTTTTTTTTTTTATCTGCTTCTATTCTAACTCTACAACATAAACAAGTCTAAAATATGACATGAAACCAAAACCTTTGAGCCTCAACTCTTAGTATTGGGTTAAGCATAATCTGCCAGTCTCTGTTACTAGATTTAAACTGCATAATGAAAAATAACAAATCCAAATGCCGACTGATAGGATGGGTCTGAACTTATTTCACCTTTCTAAGTTGGCTTAAAGATCAGTCTCATATAATATGATCTCATGAGTTCATGAAAGTACATTCTTTATATCTTCCTTCATATGCTTTGCTATTTAGAAACACGGGTATTATTGTATTTAAAAAGTTACAATTGTTGGGTATATCTCCGCTAGTAAAACATAACTCATAGATTTCTGAGATCAGGCTATATTTTTTCTGTTATATTCAGACATTCATCTCCTTCAGCTATCATCCCAACATTTACTTTATCTTTCAGTATTTCATTTGTGCTAAAAAACAAAGGTCGGGCTGTAGGACTAAAGACAGCAAAGTCTCGTCTCTGAATACTCGTGCACGTGTAAGTCAGCTCACTGTGGACGAGGCTAGCTTCCACTGAAGACTCAGTTGGCTGTAACTCTTTTTAAGTATAAATTAAAAAACACAAACACAGCTGAACTCGTTCAGAGGGATTAAATCACTTTTAAAGCCTTCATAGTTCATTCATTTAAAACAAAAGTGGTAGGTTCAAAATTATAGTAAGAAATCATGTGTAAAAAGAATGTGTGGTGTCTTGTGAGACCAAAATGTAAAAAAAAAAAAATGATTCTTACCAAAAGAATGCAGAAGACAATACATTACGTGCACCCTTACATAACTTTTATTGGGCAAAACTTCAACAGAAGATCGCTGCTTTCACACAAAGAAAGTTCAGGACTTGACCTTGAACCTGCTTGTAACATAGAAAGCTTTCCATTACCTTTGCTTTTAATGGAAGCTCTGTTAAAATCATGCTATTGTATCTCTCCAGTTAGAACAGAATGAATGCAGCTAAAAATGCAAATCATACTAACACGTATGTAAGTTTCATTAATCAATAATTGACACTCTGCATGTATTAAAGATCAGTAACTAAACCTTGAAACAACCCCTATGAAAAGCTGTACAAGCAATCAGAACCTAGAGGGCTGTTACTTTGCACTTACATTAGTGCAATCTGTCCCTTCACAGATAACTTATCAGCCTCTCTGTCCTCACTGCAACCTGCATGTAGCGTGCACTCTCTGTCTGTGTCTCCAAACCATGGAAACATCAAACAACCTGAAGGCATCCACATTGTGTTGTGGCATACAGCATCTGCTGCGGTCATCACGTGAGATATGAAAAAAATGCATCCAGGTCACGTCTCGAGTATCTTGAATTCTGTAAAGGCAAATCTCCCTGCAACAACTAGCAACAACTAGGGCAGAGGAGAAGCTCATATTACTCTGAAACTCAAAAGGAGGGGTTCTGTGCACAGTGAAAGGATATCTGCAGCTTTCGTTCAATAGTTTCTTGGCAGCTATCACAGCTGAAGATCAGACTGTTGGGTCTAAATAAACACAGGTGTTTACGATTATGCTTCCAATCATCATTCAGACACTTTTTCCTCATTCGTTTTTGATCAGATTGATTAAGTGTAATAAGCTTTGCTTTTAATTGCCTGTGTAGGGTTGGACGGTGATTACATGAGTTAGTGGGGACTACAGGGGCACTTCCTCGTGTTTTTTATCGGGTTTCTAACTACAGCCTTGAAAAATGCAATCATAAAGCTGCAGCAAGATGTGGACTTCTAAGATTTTTTTTTTTTTTTTTTAAAAGATTCCAAGTGTTTTTAAAAATGCAATAATATATCAGAATATCCAATATTAGATGTGATGGTGGTGTTTTTAAAGTATCTTCACCTTCCAATCAATTATATGTAAAGTGATAGAATCCATGTAAAACAATTACATGACCGTTCAAGTGTCAAGGCTTACTCTTTAACATGTTCAAACCTAAACTGACCTTACATGGCTGGGGGTTTGTTAATGGCCAACTTTCCTGCCTGGACATGTGGAATTTATTACAGGAGCTACGCTCAAATTCAAGGATTTCCTTTTTTAAATGAGTCTGAAACGCAGAAGCTCAAAGAATAAACTGAACGCATTATTTTTTATGCTTTTACTTTTTAAATCAAAACATCATAATTCATCATAAGCACGAGCAGCTCTTTGTACACAGATATTTTAGCTCTGCTATGAAAAAGCGTCTGATGGAATCACTTACTTCTTGTTGCCACTCATCTCTGCAGGTCGCGTGCGATACATCTCCTTACTGAATGTGCTGAGTAGAGCGGATCAGAGGAGCGAGCGGCTGCTGATGTTTGACCTGACAGAGTAACACAGAGAGAGGTGATTTCCCTGCTCCGGAGTCTTTCACAGGCAGGTCTTACACACAGGAATCACAGCAATGTGCTCCATCTGCTGCTGGTGGTGATGCTGTAAAAGTTTATCAAAGGTTACACTTAAAATCACAACGCAGGAAAAATGCAGCATATGATGCTGCCATTCACACTGAAAGATCAAGCAAGCGGACTTCATTAACTTTGTACTTGTGTGCAGATCCTTTGACTCCCAGAAAACACCATCAAATCAACTTGAACGAGTAAACGGCCTGACCAAAGCAACAGCTGCGCATTTTACGCGCAACCCATTCTTGAGTATTTGTAATTTACCAAGTTGAGCATTCAAAGTGACGAAACGCAAGATAAAGTCTACAGGCTCTTGAAGACACCTGCAGAAAAATGAAAAGAAAAAAGGTGATTTCTTACCAAGGCGTCTTTTTACGCATGTACACGAGGCAGGAACACGTTCAACTGTCCAAAGTGAAACTGGAGTTGCGGACTTACCTCTGTGGTATTGATCTTTGGCTTTGTGTCTTTGGTTCTTATCGTCCTTCCTTCGCTGGCATGCAGATAAGAGGTACTACTTCCACTTCTTAGAGTAAGTTTGAATGTGGCATTGTGACCGCAGCTGCGCTCAGCGTGCAGCCTCTATCTCCCGGACCATCCTTCCTTCAACGCCACTCCTCCGGTGGGAGGTCAAACTGCCCCTCCGCTGCACCGTCCCGTTTTTCTCCTAGCTTTTTTTTTGTTCCAGCTGAACCATTGCACGGTTTAACCGCGCGGGCACGATGTTTGAACGCACGCGGATATTCGCAGTAAAGTCTGTCCGAACTAAAATCACGCACAAAAAGAGCGATGTTGGATTTAAATAATTCAATTAGATACTCAGAAATTAGTAAACATTTCAAATCTGTTCACCTGTACTTTCTGGAATCACGTTTAACTTATTACTATTGGATATACTTTTGGCTCACATAACAATCAGTGGATGCTTTCATCAGGCACGTGCAGAGGGGGTTAGCAGAGGGGGCTTGAGCACCTGCGCCTTTCCTGATGGATGCCCCAAGTGCCCTTTTCTTGAGATTTTTTTTTTTAATGTCTGTGTGTGTGGAGTCCTGCCTGTGCCCCTCAACAATAACGTTTAACTATTAATCACAGTTTTGCTAAATAAAGGATCCGGCTTGCATCAGTCACATGATGACCATACGCCAGTGCTCGTCCTTGATGGCATAGCAAACTGGTTATGAGCCGGGAACGAACTTGCAAAGACCACATCCATTTTTTGCCATCTGGGCGATGCAGAGCTGTAGGAGAAATTAAATGGGAGATGCAGACTGATGCAACAGAAACCAGTAAGTAGGGTGTACAGCGTACACTGTAGTCTAAAGCACACAGGAGTATTAGCTTATTATGTACACATTGGTAAGTTGTCTTGTGGCAGCTGACGAATTGAAACACATGAGGGTGCTGTGTGTGCAACAGCACTGATTGTATCTCTACAGTTTAAACATTTAATAAGCTTTCTGCCTGCACAGAGTGGATAGTCAAACAAATTGAATCCTCATAAATACATTCTTTTATATTTTTTACTTTATTTATTTGTTCATATTACTTTATTATTATAGCACTAGGAATAAATCATATGGGAACGATTCTGGATCAGCAAAATCATGCAAACTTGTGGCCATAGTATATACACTATATACTATGTAATGTCACTGTATGTGCATGTGTCTGTGCCTGTTTTATGTGTATAGATTTTTTTTAGTTATTACTCAAGTATAAAAACAATTATAAACACAATCACAATGTTTTATAACATTTTTCTATCATTACTTTATTATGGATTAGGTGCAAGAGCTGGTAATTGAGGATAATTAAATCACTTTATCCTTGAGCCCCCGCCCCATGGCTTCCATTAGATGCGGGTAATGTCCAGCATTACTACAGCTTCTAAAGAGGAAACCTGCTGAAACTGCTGACTTAGTTCAGCAGCTAGAGAGCGCCATCTGTTGGAAGAAATATTGCAAGATTGGCTCAGTCAACCTTCCTACTTGGCTGTAATATCAGCATTATCATCACCAGCTGCAATAAATGGAAAGTAAGTTTCTCATGGCATGGCTGAAAAAAGGGTTTTCATTCTTTTTGTTGAAGGCTCTTTTTTACCTGAGTCTTCCTCACACTATGAAATTATTAACTATAGCTTACCCTATTATAAAAATAATAGTCGTTTGTGATGTCTTGGTTTAAGCCACTGTTAAAGTTTTCTTTCCTTTTTTAGGATCCTAAAGTCTCACATTCTAAATCAAAACTCTTATCTTATCATCTGCTTTGTTTCAGAAAACCGTTCACTAAGGTCTTTTCTTGGTTTGGAACCCACTTGACAGTTAAATACACCAAATACTTGCAATATTAAAGTGAGACAATGGCTAAAGTTAATAAAACTGTCACTGTCCTACATCAGCAATGTACCCCAGCAGGTCAGCCTGCTCAGGAATAGCTTGAGGGTCGAGTCTTGACCCATCTTTGCCAGATCCCAAAGGAGCATCTGTAGGATGTGGCAGCACAGACCGAATCCTAGGTGGGCCACCCTGCAAACCCACAGTATCCAAAAGATGTGCTGCCAACCACCTGGTCCCAGCAGATAAAACGGTCTCCTGTCCATTAGATGACAGCTGGTTTGAAGCAGGTAAGGTAGACATTAAGTGTAGATTCAGTGCATCCTTAAACATTTAGCTTTCATCCCTCCCAAATTTTGGACAGATTCTTTCAGACTAAAGAATCATTGATAACCAAAATGGTTTCCAGAGACAATGAAACTACTGAAAGCAGGAAATCCACCAGTATCAAGTTTTAATTGTGCACATTTAAGAAAAAAAGGCAGAACAAACTGGTTAATGTTTCCAGACACCGACTATTTATGGAGAATCTGGTGGCCAGCCATGGGGTAAAAGGAGTTTTATTAACATTCCACACAGACCTGACTTTCCAGGAAGAGGTGAATATTTAATTTGGAAATAGAGAAACAATTATCATCAGTCACCTTTGCCAGTTTTTGCCGGTGTAAAAACAAATCCAGGCAAAGCCAAGTTGAAATTGTTGAGCGATGGAAGACATTAAGTGTAGATTCAGTGCATCCTTGAACATTTAGCTTTGTATCCCTCTAAGTAAAAATGTCAAAATACATAACTCAAAATCTCAAATTATTAAGTCAAAATTTTGATGTTAGCCCAAATATACGTTTTTTTAATAAGAAAAAATGTTTTTAGTGGCATAAAAAAACTTCCATACTGAACAGGGATTTTAATATAAGTGTTGAATGTTTCTGCCTCAGCCAGATCATTTCTATACAAATGAGTCTCCAGGTATTAAAAATGCTTTTAAAATGCATTTTCTCTATTTCATTTCCATTATCCATAAATGGCAGCAGATTCTGAGAACATAAACTTCCACAGGTAATAATCATTTACTCACGATTCAACATATTTATAACTTTTTTGGTTTGTTTTTTGAAAATATTTCCTCAGAATTAAGCAGCGACTCAAACAATTGTGCCTTAATAAACTCATGTTTATATCAAACTGTTGTCAGCTTAAACCTTCATGCTATCCAGATTTTAACACCAATACAGTAAGTTTTGGTAAATTTATCTTACGTGGAAATTGTTTTTACAAACACTTGGGAATAAAACGCTTCATTCAGACAATCAGCAGATCAACAGATAAGATTGTAGCATTAAGCCAAAAGCATTAAAGCATCTTATTTACTTGTTATCAGTGTGTTCTGCATAACACTAATATCAAATGAGGTGTATTAAGCCTCCAGATAACAAAGCCTGTGTGTTAGCTTATGCCAGTAGCTCCTTTGTTTCCCATTTGTTTTACTGGCTATGCGATAAAAATATTTATAGGAAAAGATTTATGATGGATGACCAAGCAAACATCCACAAATTTAATTCAAATTTTGCATGTACACAATGAAGACTTCGCTATTCAGAGCAGAGTGAACACCACTGTTTATGACACACTTATGGACAAACTGTAGGAAAGCGAGTTTATGGAAACTGCATTTAGCTTCTAATGCCATGAGGTTATTATTGAAGTGGCCTGTGTGGATCAGAGCAGGCTGGAGTCAGTCGTTTAGTGCCTTATTATCTCCATCCATCCATCCATCCATCCATCAATACTTGTGAGAATGAGATGAATGTGGGCTCAACAAGTATAAAGTCTTATATCTGTCTCCACTGTGGGGACACTGGTCCAGGTGCCTCTTAACGGTGGCTTTTGTATTGTTTTATGAGACTGTTTGTTTTCATGGACCATGAGTCTGAAGAAAAGATTGGTTGAGACTATTTACTAAATTTAACACAGGGCCAAACACAGTGGAAGGGTTAGTGATCTCTGGTGAATTCAATTAAAAAGTGTTCGCTGAATCCAGCACCACACACAGAAGGAAAGTGGCCGGATTAAACTGATCACTCAAATAAGGAAACAGGCTATACCATAGCTGGACTGGCCATCGGGCATACCGGGCATTTGCCCGGTGGGCCGATGGTGATTTTTCGTTTTTATGGGCCGATGGGGGTTTTTTTCTTCGTTTTTTTCCGTAACGGTATAAACACTGAAAGGTGGTGGATTGGCCAGATGCTGGGAGATGTGTAAAAATAACTCAATTGTTTGGTGGTGGCTGTTGCGGAGCTTCTACAGATTCAATAACATTAGCAAGTGGTGGAGGCCAGCAGATGCAACACGCTGGCAGGTGGATGACAGAAAGGCAGGAGGAGCAGAGACCCGAGGCGGTGAACTGAACTTCAGGTAAGAAGTTATGACCTGCAGTCTATCTGGGTCAGATATAAACCAAGTTTAGGTGGAGTTTATTTTCGTTATGCTGACTTTTTACAGTCAGTTACAATAACTCGTACTGCGTACTAGCTAGCATGACGTAGTTTATATACTGCTGGGCGGGTGCTATGTTGATGTTGAACTTGTTTTATCTTATTTATAAGGTTAGTTGTTAGAGTTTCCAACCTTCCCGTAAAAAACGGAATCGTCTCGTATACAGAGAAAATATTGCGCGTTTCGTATTGAGGTGAAAAGGAACACAGTTTGTCCCGGACTTCAGCTACAATGAAAAAAACACAAAGCTGGAGTTATTCTGTGTCTTTGCTGCACAGCTGCCTCTTCTCCTCTCATTCTCTCCCCCTCCCTCTCCTGTTTCTACTTCAATCATGAAACTGATCAATGATCAGCTGATCGGCTTTTCTCTCTTGTTTATTTATCGCCCACTTTGCGCCAGTAAGAGGAAACCAGCGGATGTCGCGCTAAACAACAGCAGCACGTTTAAGCTTTAATATTAATTTCTAGTATCAGCTGATGTTTGCTGGAGCCACAGCTGTAAAGCTGCTGGTCATGATGTCGGTTTGGATATGTGGTGAGAGGGAAACATGCAGATGAAACCAGGAGATGTCCTTACTGAATCATCAGAGCTGAACAGGTGATGGAGAAACAGGTTTACCTTTTAGGTGACATGAATGAGTTGAAGGGAAGTTATGAGCTGTTTCTGAGAGACAAATAACACCAGGATCCTTTTCTAAGTAGCTGACAGCTGGTAACTGTGCAGGGGCGGGTCTAGGAAAGTTTTGCCAGGGGGCCAGGCAGGGCATTAACAGGGAAAGGGGGGCACAAATAAAATACTTTTCTTTCTTATTCTCATTTAAAATGTCTCGCTTTTAACAAATAATTATCTGAATCTTACAACAAACATTTTCATCTGATGTAAAATGTATAGAAATCCATTACTGTACATAGTAATTTTTTTTAGGGTCCCATCATAATTTCTTCAGAAGTAGCTAAGTACTGTTTATGATGCCAGCATTTTCCCACATTTTCTAGATACTGTACCAGTACTGTGTGTAAAATGCCATCAAAAAGTCAATTAAGTTTTTCTTTCTCATCTGTCTTTCTGTCTCCTTTCACTTTTTAAAGGTTGCCATGTTAGAAAAAATATTTTGCCCTGCCATGCTGTTTATTGATGTGGTAAATGAATGGTTTATGAAAATATATCTAAATCTGTCATCAGTAATCAGTAATGATCATGTCTCACCTCTAGTCTTCTCTGTCTTAATTTCAGGTTTTCACCATGTGTTGTAGATAGTTCAGGAGGTTAACTCCACCAAGCAGTCTACTTTCGGGTACTGTTTAGAATACCAGAATAGGGAGGATGGTGTAGGTTTAAGTTTATTAGATTGTGTCAGGAGTTTTCCTGTATTGCAACTCAGGTCAGAATAAAAACGCTCAGACAGGTTTAACGTGTACACAGGTGAGACTCAGGGAGAGACTCGCACCGTGCAATAGTTGTCAGCCTTTTTATTCATAGCATTCTCAGAGACGTACAGGAAGAGATCAAATAGAACTGTGCAGGCTTCCTGTTGAGTCTGCACTTCCCCATTTAAGTGTAACTTCCCCATTTAAGCCGAACACTGACAGAGCAAACACATCTAGATAATGAAATGTACTTTTAAACATAACATAATAAAAATCCTAAAATCCTAAAAAATCTCTTAACAGATTGATACATATATACCAACAAGACAGCATACATCACTGTGACAACAGCGTTTGTTTTTATTCAAAGACTTTATGGTTTTTCCTATAATACCTGGTGGGCCAGTCTCTAGTCAAAATGCCCGGGCCGATTTTTTGTCCCAGTCCAGCCCTGGGCTATACCGTTGTATTTTTCTTGGACCATTATTTTCATTATATTATATTCCATTAAACTCCAGTTTTCCTAACTTTTTTAGTAATTGGATGTATGCTTCAGTGGATTCAGTTGGTTTACTTGCCCTTGTCTGATAAAGAATCATTTGACTTTCAGCTGCTGGTTCAGGTTTCATTAGACAGAATCAAATGAGTCATAAAATCAAAAGAATGAATCCAAAGGTCCAAGAAGCTGCACAGAGCTGCAGAAAACACTTACTAGCCTATTAGATTAGACCATTTGAGGTTTTTTTAATATGCTTCAATGAAATGCTGAAAGTTTATTTAAAATGATTTGCGCATCAGTTGCCACATTGTTATTTGAATAAGGTAGGGTGGGCTATTCTTTCAGATAGTTCAGTAGAAATTGTAATGCAAAGCTACAAGAAGATATTCTAGGTATTTAAATGTTCTTGCCCTGAAAAAGTCCATCCATCCATCTTCTGTTACTTATCTAGGGCAGAAGTCTAAACAAAGAAGGTGGGACTTCACTCTCCCCAGCCACCTCCTCCAGAGGCATTCCCAAACAAGCTGTGGGACATCATCTCTCTGTAGGTCTCTCACAGACCACCAGTCTAGAACCTCCTGCTGCAAAATGCACTTATGCAAACCCTTATGCTCAAATACAATGTTTTTCTTTATGAACAAACGGTTGTTTAGCACTAAAGTCCAACAACAGATGACCACTTGGCTTCAGATCAAGCAAGCCTTTTTTGCCTGTCACACTCCTCCAGGTCACACTGTCAGTCCTCGAGCAGCACATTGGAGTCCCAAGCAGAGATGCCTTCATCCTGTCCATGCCCAAGTCATGAAAAGTGCTGTTTAGAATCAGAGTCACACGTGTGCACCATTTCTCAAAGGCACAGAAACATTGTCAATGGTCGTAGGGAAGATGTGTTAGGGTGCTTGTATTGTCCCTTTTCCCCCCACTTTACTGGGAATCCTTAACTGCTTTCTGGAAAACTAAACTTGGTTGCTGTATAACTTGTGATTGTTCTCAGAGCTCGTATTTGTCACCTTTAGCCTCTTTACCTATATGCAAAAACAAGAGAATAATATTTAACTTTGAAATTCACTTTAACCTTTCAGGTTAATCTGACACAATCATCAATAAATGTTGGAGTGTTGCCAAATCAAAACTAGGACAGGGATTTCTGCTGCCATGGGGAATTTTGGTGTCTGAACATCCAAAGCAAGGGGAAAAGAAAGTACATCTTTGTTACATTATAAACCTTTTCATGGCAGGACACAATAAAAAAAATCATCTGCTCCCCACCAGATTCTGAAATTAGTGAAATGCCAGATGCTGCTAATCAAATACACTTATTAACTGACCTTCAGCAGTGTTGCTGTCCATCACTAATGGGTGTAAGGATATTTCTAAATAATTTGAAGTCCAGTACATGGTGAGGAAGGTTATTCAAAAGTGGAAAATATTAGAGACCTTTCCCAGTATTCCCATTAATGGAAATCCCAGGAAATTCACCCCAAGGTCAGACTCTGCAAGTGCAAAAAAGCAAAAAGACTCTACAGACCTCAGTTAGCGTGCAAATTTTTAAAGGTCATGACATTACAATTTCAAAAAGCCCAAACAAGTGTGTTTTGTTTGGAAGGGTTGCTGGGAGAAACCGAACATGGCAGCACAGCTTACGTTTAGTCAAAGTTGCATCTGAACGATGTCCTGTTGACAGACAAGTCCAAAGTGGAGATGTTTGGCCGTAACGCACAGCACCAGATTTGGAGAAAATCAAACACCTCACACTGTCAGCACGGAGGTGGGAGTGATGAGTTGAGCTCTGGCAGTCATTAAGTGGACCGTGAAGTCCTCTGCATAACAAAGCACGTTAGAGTCAACTGTGATGCCTTCTGTCTCACAGTGAAGCTTTGGCCCAAACTGGGTCACACAACAAGTTAATGATCTTAGCAGCAAATGTCCAACAGAATAGCTGAAAAATTAAGAAAGTTTCTGCAACGGCCTTAATCAAAGTCCAGACTATAACTGACTGAAATGCTAAGAGAGCTGTGCATAAACAGATACCTGCAAACTGAAGCAAACTACAAATTCCTCCACAGCAATGTGAAAGACTGATAAAGTCACGCAGGGAACAACTGTTTCAAGTCTGTGCTGCTAAAGAGTTTCTACAAGCGACTGAATCCAGGGGTCGTCTTCGATTTTCACCTGCTGCTTCTGCAATTTGTCTTCATTTTTGTTAAACAAATATTGAATCTGCTCAGGACCAGATGTTTTATTTGTTTGCTTTTTGTTTTTTGGTTGTTTTTTGGGGGGAGGACCCTTAGAATGTAAAGAGGATGTTCCTTCTTTTTCACATGAACATTTAACGTTGATCATTTCTAATCAATCAAATTAATCAAAGATCTCTGTGATTTGTTTTTATGACTGATTATACTTAATTATTGCTTTTAATGTAAAAAAAAATGTTTTACCACTCTAGCTTTACTTTTTGACATCACAAATTGTGCATGCTTTTGTGTTTCAGTGAACTAAGTCTGGACTTTCTAATTTTCTAAAGAATATTCAAGACAAACATCAGTTTTTAGTAGAACGTGAGTCAATGATTCGAGTCTGATGTTTTCACTGTAGCTACTTACATTTTCCAGAAGCTGAAATTTGTTCACAAAACAGTGTTTTGTGTTTTTATTCACAACACAAAATATTGTTAAGGCTAACATTCATACAGCATATCTCACACAAGTTGGTGTGAGAAGGACTTTCTCCCTCATAATTGTGTGTATGATGCAAAACAGCTGCTGTTTTACACATTTACAACCACACACATGTCAGCGTTTCGATGTTTTTCCCTCATGGACGACGAGTTTCATCCAGAGGAAAAAAAAAAAGCAAAGTGGAGGGAGACGGGAAGCCATAATAACATGGATGTCGTGGAGCGGAGCGTGGATGTCTCTGTTTCATGATCCTCCAGCTTTAGTTCACTTTACATTTCATAAACATAAAGCCTATTAAGTATTTGACTTGCTTTTCCCTTTAAAGAAGACTTTGAGAGGTACTTGCTGGGGTTCATGGATGCTTTGTAGTTTGAAGGTGTTAGGCAACCATCCGATGCTGCTGTTTTGATCCATGTTGTCTTTTACTCTCTGCCAGCTCCTGCCTTTGATGTGAAATCCTTCCAGGAAATCTAGTCCACCTCCTTTGACGTCTAATCCTTTCGTGACGTCAAAATGATAGAAAACAAAAGCAGAAGCTATTTATTTTCCATCATAATTGTATAATATTTCTTAGAATACAAAGGTTTTATGTGAAGACGTATGTCATTTTAAATAAAAGGAACAAACCTTCAGTTATTTTCTGAGGGCACTGGGTTGAGTTTGCCCAACATTATTATTATCCCATCTTGACTTGAATCAAAGTGATGGAGGTTTATTTCTGTGATTAATCTGCTTTTTTTTCCACCCATGAACCATTTTATGCTGAATTGTTGAGATTTTGTGCTTCAACATGTTTTCCTCACTTTCACACTGAAGCGTGTCTGGGTGAGATTCTGTTAAACACGTTATTGTCTTATTGTATTCCTTATTTGCATTTGTGTTCGCTTTGGGCTATACAAAAGTGACTGACTTTAAGAACATTTACACTGATGTTTTCAGAGTAAAGAGCATACAAGCCTGGGATTGAACTGACAAAGCATCTGCCTATGCGTGCCACCTCCTGCAGATGGAGGGTGGATGCATGTAACTCACTCGGGCTGAGCCCAGTCAGGCCTCATGGCTTAGCGCCTGAGCCCCATCCTTCAGGCCTGGCTCCAGGATGAGGTCAGTGTTGCAGATCCAGAAAAGGTTCTTGGTGTCCCCTTCACTTAGTCTGATCCCTAAAGGAGGACCAATTTGCTTTGCCCTTAACAACATATTTCCTGAGATCACATGAGCATAAATCCCTCCAGCGCAGTAAGGTGATGATTCACACAGGGATGAGGATTTCTGTAACTCAGAAGGAGCTTAGGTAGACGTAATGCTCCTCCTGAACACCTGCAATGTGAGACCCGAGTTGGAGAGGCCCAGACCCAGTACAGACCCGGAGCAGACTCAGGATACACACAGGGTCAGACCTCTTCATTGTTTTGGAAGCATCCCGAGCTCCTCCTGGATTGGCTGGGGGGAATGGATGAATAAAAAACAAGAGTATTACCTAAAGATTAGGTCCAAACCTTCTCAGTTTATCTTTTAATTTGTTTTAATTCAGCTTATCAATCTCAAAAAGGACACTGAAACTAACTGACACACTGAGCATCATCTCTTCATTCAGACAAAATCTCTTCACTTACTTTCTGTTCTCGTTGGAGTTACAGAGATGGCACAGTCTGAAAAAAACAGCCACCTAGCAGACTAAAGCAACAGGTTCTGTAAACATCAATAACCCCTGAAATAAAGCAGGAGGGCAGAAATGCACAGCTGAGGGGGAAAGGAAATGGAGATGGATTAGGAGCAGACTGAAGACATAAACAAATATGACAAGACTGGAGAGCAGGATTAATGTCTGTGGTGATGGTGGATAAGAAAACTTTGAGTTATTGAAGAATTTCGTGAGAGTAAGCATCTGGAATTTCCTTAAACTACGTCACACGACAGTCTATGTGATGTTTGATGGAGTTATAATAAGGTCATGAATACATATTGTTCTGGTTGGATTTAACGTAAATGCACAGTGTTTATAACATTTTGTCAGCAAAGAGGTGAAAAAGCCTTGATGTGCACCAGAACTGGTGGGCAGATGTTCTCGTGCAGCTGTCTGTGAGGGCAGACAGAAAAGCGTTGGGAGAATCCTGCTCACCAAACTGAACTGACCTCACAAACACAAACTTTTTTTTAAACCCTGTATTTCAAATAATAGTAGTTTTAACTGCCTTTTAACATTAAAAAAAAACCCTTTCGCTGTCAAATATTTGTGATACCTCAATGAACTGTTTAGATCACCAACAGAGCGTTGGCCATTGGGATCAAACATTCAATTCAATTCAATTCAATTTTATTTGTACAGCGCCAAATCACAACAACAGTCACCTCAAGGTGCTTTATATTGTAAGGTAGACCCTACAATAACACATACAGAGAAAAACTCCAACAATCATATGACCCCCTATGAGCAAGCACTTTGGCGACAGTGGGAAGGAAAAACTCCCTTTTAACAGGAAGAAACCTCCGGCAGAACCAGGCTCAGGGAGGGGCGGGGCCATCTGCTGCGACCGGTTGGGGTGAGAGAAGGAAGACAGGATAAAGACATGCTGTGGAAGAGAGACAGAGATTAATAACAAGTGTGATTCAGTGCAGAGAGGTCTATTAACACATAGTGAATGAGAAAGGTGACTGAAGAAGAAACACCCAGTGCATCATGGGAATCCCCCAGCAGCCTACACCTACTGCAGCATAACTAAGGGAGGATTCAGGGTCACCTGGTCCAGCCCTAACTATATGCTTTAGCAAAAAGGAAAGTTTTAAGCCTAATCTTGAAAGTAGAGATAGTGTCTGTCTCCCAAATCCAAACTGGAAGCTGGTTCCACAGAAGAGGGGCCTGAAAACTGAAGGCTCTGCCTCCCATTCTACTTTTAAATACTCTAGGAACAACAAGTAGGCCTGCAGAGCGAGAGTGAAGTGCTCTAATAGGGTGATATGGTACTACAAGGTCATTAAGATAAGATGGGGCCTGATTATTTAAGACCTTGTATGTGAGGAGCAGGATTTTGAATTCAATTCTGGATTTAACAGGAAGCCAATGAAGGGAAGGAGAAATCTGCTCTCTCTTTCTAGTCCCTGTCAGGACTCTTGCTGCAGCATTTTGGATTAAATGAAGGCTTTTCAGCGAGTTTTTAGGACATCCTGATAGTAATGAATTACAGCATGTGACTTGTGGCCAGAAACTGGTCCACCAAAGTATCCAGTTGGGCCCACAAGCTGACTGTAATTAAAATTGAAGAGTGGGAGGTCATTATTTTTAGGGGTTTTGGGTAATAATCAGATCAGAGCTGAATCACTATAAGTTTTAGAGTAACACAAAAGAGAAGTAACAGAGACATTAATAGTAGCACTTATCAAGAAGCACAGGGGAACTGAGATGTTACCACAGAAATGAGGCGTGAGGAACTGAAACCAATAAAAATCAACTTGAACCAAGACACAAAACTGCAAAAGTGAAAGTCATGGCTAGAATAACCATAAACTAAAAGCAGGGGTCAAATACTTCATATTATTACCAAAAATAAAACTCACAGTCTGCTAAAAATATAAGGAAACCAAAACCAAAATCCAAAGTTCAAAAAACAGAAAAACTTCAAACACTAGAATAACAATAAAACCCAAATAGAAATCAAATATACTGACTGAGAATTCTAAAAGCCCAAAAAGTACAAAATCCCGACTGAGGCAGGTATGTTGTTTCTCAGCCATGTAAAGAACAGGTGAGGTTGGCTCGAGCTATACACGTATCATCTTCAAAGTACCACAGAAACTATTATTTCATAGCCTGCCTAATGAAAAGGTTTTACTCTACACAGAGGGACATGAATGATGTGGCTATCCATCCTACTGCTAAATTTAAAATCCATAATTTTTATGTTCCAATGAACTTTTAATTTTATTTTGGTTAACAACCGGACATTTTGCCATCTTATGATTTAAAACATGTTTTCATTACATATCTGACTGTCTAAAAAAATGAAAATAAAAGGCCCTGGCTATGTTTTATGTTGTTTTAAACTTATTTGGAATCTGGATCTCTTTGAAACGCTTGCATCTAGCCATTGTTTTGAAAAACCAAGTATAAGATTGATTATCTGATCTGGACTGCGAGATGTGGCTTTCTTAATCCAGATCATTCTGATCCAGATTAAATCTGGGCATGGTGATGAGGAATATCTTTATATATTCTCCAGTCTCTGGTAACTGTCAGTCTGGCAGTTTTATTGGTCCCTAGTCTCCTCCTGTTGTCAGTTATGGGTATCACATGTAACAGAGCTCACCTTTCTTTGTATGAGAACTAGCAAAACATCCTCACGATAAACTTAGATCCTAAATTTAGAGCCCAGACTTTGGGCATAGAGCTGTTTTCTTTCCTAATTATCTGACAGTTATTGTAAGTTAACCTTTCCTTTTAATTTCCTTTTCATTCTTTGTAATGGAGTCCTTTACATAGCTCACACAGTTATGCCCACATATTACTCTGCAATGCATTCTGCTTATTTACGCATTTTCACTGGGATACAACCTTCAACAAGTTTAAGATAAGATAAGATAAGATAAGATAAGATAAAATTTAGTTTATGTATCACAAAATGTACCCAAAGTTGGATTTTTTACAAATTTGTTACGGAAGCTAAATAGAAAGTATGGAGCTAAATAAAAAATAAACCAAAATATGAAAAAATAAGGTAAAATCTAAACTGAAAATCAAGATAAATTAAGTCAAAATCTAAACAAATATATTACTAAAGCAGAAATATCTCACATTCAACAGAACAGAGAAAAATATTAAAATGGCTTACTGAGTGTAGTAAAAACAGGGCAGCAAATATTAGATAACATTAAAGTGGCTTAGCAAAATAGTATATCATGTTATTATTTATTACTATTATTGTATGTTTTTATAAAGCACCATATGACTGTTGCTTGTTCTAAAGAGTAAAAGCATTTTAAGAAAAGATATAAGATATGTGGAAGGTTTTTCATTATGTGATTCACGAAATACTGTTTAAAAATATATAACTTTATTTGAACCTTTGTACAGCTCTTTGTAAAAACTTTCAGCTATAATCCAGCTTTTGTGTATTTTTAGGCTTTTAGCTGCCACATCAGTGTCAGCACAAGTCTTGGTTAGTGGGGGGGAAATGACAGTTTACTTTTTATCTTTTCCAACAAACTGCGCTATTTATACACCTAAATGCTTGCAGGGTCCATTTTTAACACACTAAGATAAAAATAGAGCACAGAAGAGGCTCCTTTAATTCGACATGTTTCGCAATGAATCATGGGAAACATAGGAGGACGTTCCCAGTCGTGCTTATGCTGCTGGTGTCAAATCTTGCTTCGTGTATGGGCTCTGTCTATGTAAAGGATCGCTGACACAGCGCCTAAACTCTCGCGAAATTGGCAACAAATCTGACCAAAATGCTGAGACTTTGCTATTTCCGGGTCATGGAGAGGCTGTGGTGGACAGGACGAAAGGCGGAGTGATTACTGGGGAGGTTTGGCTGTCAAGTGACTCACTATCCAGCTGGTGCTAATCACCTCAGTGCATGTCTGCAGAAGCTAACCGCAGCTAACTAGCTCGGTACTGCCTGACAGCCCCGCTTCCCCGGTCACATGAGACGAATTTGACCGGAGGGAGGATGGCGGAGCGGGATATGCCGCCAGGAGATCTTCCTCTGCGGTCTTCTTCAGAAAGTTCCGGCAAACAAAACTCCTCCGATGAAAATGGACACACTGACAGCCCGGACGAAACTCTCTCCCCGACCTCAGTGATTTACTTCAAGGAGGCTTTAAACTCGTCCAACCTGCGCTTCGCAAAGACTGGATCGCTGCCGCCCGCTCCGCTTCGACAGTATGACTTCCAGATTGAACGAATCGAATCGAGGCGACGAAGTAAGTGCTGACCAACTTCAAAAAGTACACCTTTCCCGTGACAGCTAACACTAGCTCCCTAATACACCTAGAATACCAGCTGTAACGCTGCAGTTTGTGCTGCTAGCATTGTTGGCTAACTTTCCAACGTCCGTAAACAACCACCTTGCTGACACATGAACTCAGTAAATTACCAGCAGTTATCGGGGCTAAAGCTGGGGAGAGATAAGCCACATCACATGATTGTTGACTCTCAGCCTCAGATTTCTGTCTGCAACGTAAAAGCCGCTGTGTGTTCTTCTGTGTTGTTTCTCGGCTAATGAGTCAACATGTGTCATGTGTTTTGACAGGCTTGGTAACTCGCCTTGCTGCTGATTGTTATTGTTGTTGTATAGATTTATCATTTATCTGATTTGGAGCTGCAGTTCAGAAAACGACCTCCTCTCCTAACCACTTGAAAACAAAGGAGAATTCCTGAGGAGTTTTTAAGGAAAATAAGACCGCTCAGACAATCCAGCTGCCCTTACACCAGGCTGTTTAATACTGTGACAGTGTGTTGTTTACATGGGTCTGCTGTGTTGGAACGTTTTCATCCTTTTATTTTTTCATTTGAACATTGGGAAGGAAGTGATATTTTTCTTCTATATTAGCTGCATGAAACACGACAGAAACACACGAGAGGAAGTATCAAAGATGAGCCATCTGCAGTACATCTTTGAGGCATAGTTTCAACTCCATCCATCCAACTTCTGATACTTATCTGGGTCTGGGCCATGGTTGCAGTAGCCTTCTTTCTCCCCAGTAACCTCCTTTAGCTGTTCTGGGGGGCATTGAAACATCCCCAAGCTAAATGAGAGACATAATCTCTCCATTATCCCCTGGGGGCACCTCTCAGTTGGACATGCCCCAAACACCTAAACTTTGAGCCTTTTCTGAATGATGAAGCTCCTAACCCCATCTCTAAGGGGCTGCTAAGGCACCTTTTCAATCACTGCTGGTGGTTATAGGTCGGGGGAGAAATGTAGCTCGACCGGTTAATTCACAGCTGTGCTTTCACGTTCATCACCACAACACTGGTGATGCTGCATCAGTCCATCTTTCAACGTCCTGCTTTGTTCCTCCCTCACTCATTAACAAGACGCCCAGATATTTGAGCTACTCCAGTGGAAGGTACATCCATTCCCAACCCGCAGTGGGTATTCCACAGTGGTTCTCTGTACTGTTAATATTTATTAACATGATCTGCATCGCTTGTGACTCATGTTGAAGATTTAATTTTGTGTGCTGTGGTCAGCTTCTGGGTGGCGTTGTGTACTTTCCTTTGATAAAGGGATTGTCCAGTATGTCCTCTGTTAAAGGAGGTAATAAAGGAAGCATTCAGACACCTTTTGTTAGTATTTAGAGGAACTCTTAAAAGGAGTGGATGTATTTATTATAGCTCTTATTCTGGCTGCAGATACTTTAAGGTCAGTTAATTCAGTTAGAAACCTTCCTAAGGAATTGAGTCTTTGACTGGTCCTGTTGTTGGTCGTGACAGAGTTGACCATGGTGTTGTTAAAATACCTGTTTGCTTTCACATCTTCATTCTCCTTCAGCACACAGGTCTCTGTGGCATTTAAGATATATAGATCCTTTTTACTTTTAGTTTCCAAAGCTCTTGCACAGAGACCTTAAATAAATGTAAAGGCAATAGGTCGGTAATGTCTATCCATAACATTACAGTATAAAACTAATAAACTTCAGTGACATCCCATTCTTAATCCATAGGCTTTAATACTATGTTGGCTCACCCTTTGCAACTATGAAAGCTGCAACTCTTCTAAGGTTTTCCACAAGGTTTAGGAGTGTTTATGGGGATTTTTGACTTCTTCTTGTGAGGTCAGACACTGATGCTGGTCTCATAGTCTCCCCTCTAATTCATCCCAAAGGTGTCCTATGAGGTTGAGGTCAGGACTCAGTGCAGGCCAGTCAAGTTCTTCTACACCGAACTCTCTCATCCATGTCTTTGTGGACCTTCCTTTGTGCAGTGGTGTGCAGTCGTGTTGGAACAGGAAAGGGCCATCCCCAACGGTTCCCAAAATGCTTAGAGCATGAAGTTGTCCTAAATGTGTTGGTATGCTGAAGCGCTAAGAGTTCCTTTGGGCCAAGTCCAGCTTCTGAAAAACAGCCCCCGGCATAATCATAGAAACACCTCTAAACTTTACACTTGGCACACTCCAGTCAGACAAGTACCGCTTTCCTGGTAACTGCCAAACCCAGACTCATCCATTGCATAGCGTGATTTGCCACTCCAGAGAAAATGTGCCCAATGCTCTAGAGTCTAGTAGCGGCATCCTTTACACCACTGCATCTTATATCACTTGGTGATATAAGGCCTGGCTGCAGCTGCTCAGGCATGTAAACCCCTTCCATGAAGCTCTGTGTGCACTGCTCTTGATCTAATCTGAAGGAACCATGAAGTTTGAGGTCTTTAGCGATTGACTCTGGAGAAAGATGGCGACCTCTGTGCTCTATGTGCCTCGGCGTCCACTGACCCTGCTCTGTGTTTTTACATAGAATTACCACTTTGTGGCTGATTTGCTGTCGTTCCCGTTCCCAATCGCTTCCACTTTGTTAAAATGCGCCTAACAATTGATTGTGGAATATTTAGTAGTGAGGAAGTTTCAGGACTGAAACGCTGCAACTGTTTCTAGAAGCAGTCTGCATGCCTAGCTGCTTCATTTTATACACCTGTGGCCGTGGAAGTGACTGGGATACCTATATCAGATAGGTCAGTGAATTTGGCAATATGGTTTATTTCCAACATTAAGTTCTTTCTTTATTACTTTATTGCAATATTTTCTTCATCACTTTGTTAGCAATTTATTATTTTTACTAATCACTGTTTTTTTTACAAGTCAAATGAAAAAAAAACAGTCTTCACTGCTATATAACAAACCAACTATAGATGAACAAAATTACAGTACTGTAAGAAATTAGTTTGGAACTTTAGAATCAAGTGTTTTAGCAGATAGTGTATCAGGGAGAGTAATGCTTGTACACCATTTCTTTTAATGTTGAATATTTGTATCCATTTGAGAAAACCTTGAGGAATATCCTTAATTTGAAAAAATGTTTGAAACCAGAGCCTGTGTTAGGTAATTTATGTGAAAAGATAAAACTGGCAGAAATCTATAATTTTTAATGTTACTGAAAACAGTGTAGAATAGAACAAAGGTGTTGGGGTTTTTTTTTAGAATATATCACAGACAGTATATGAGGTGGATGTAGCAGCATGGATGTCACCCACTGGTTTAGTACTCCACATTTTGAAGGTGTTTTTATAGCTGAGATAGTTTTTTGGAGTTGTTAGGGACCACATTTAAAAAAAGAAGACGTAGGGATAAGTTATCAGACCAGTGTGTCCACAGTGGGAACAGTTTGCAGTAATGTGGCAACCAGAGGCCAAAGGAAGTTGATGACACTCAGCCACTTCAAGCAATTGCAGGAAGAAGAAACAAACAAACTTTTCTCATCTTTGATGCAAGCGATTGAAGTGACTACCAGTGAGAGCACAGGATACCGCTAATTGACATCAATATTATAAAAATTACATTACAGGGTTACCAGGCAACTGGAGCCTGGAATGTCTAGCATCAAATCGTCAGCTCCAAAGTGTGGATGCAGTTTAAGCCTAACCAGTTTTGTTAGAATTCTGCATCAACAACTGCAACAAGCCAACACAGATATCTGAGTAATAAAACAATAGACTCACCAAAACTGAAGCACAGAGTTGGTGAACACGCTGTACGTCCAGCAGGACATACCATTTTTCAGCTATTTGCATTTAAACTGCCCCAAAAAGATACCAATGCAACATGATAGAGAGGTTCAGTTTGGTTACGCTGTAGTCACCTGTGATCAGACGGCTGTCAATCAAAGTAGAAAGCGTATAAAATAATTGTCCCCATAAAGTTGTTACAATATGGAAACTAAGCTGTTTACTGTACAGGCTACAAACATGTTTGTTTCTGCTGTAAAACTGGAGGTTTTAACACATCTGTGAGGATTGACTCACTTTTCTAGCCTCATGTGAACATTAGAGCAACTGCAGTTTTTGACTACGTATTATATTGAACACATGGTATTACTTTCTAAGAGAAAACAGAGCTTCGTTTCAGATGAGCAAAGCAATCAATTTTTTAAAAAAATGTGAAAACTTTCTCAATTAAATTTGTCACATGTTTATTTTTGCTGTCCTCTGATGGCACCGAGTGTCATCATCTAAAGATTATCTGATTGTCAATATCCAGCTCGATGTTTAAGGTGTTAGGCCCAGGGAAGCTGTTCCAAAATGGGTGGGGGATTTAAAAAATAGATGGCCCCCGCTTACATCTGGGACCTTTGGCCTTATTGCCCTTCATGCTCGCTGCTGCTGTTTTTCTGCTGCAGCCAGCTCAATAATTGCATTGTGAAATGACAGGCCTGTGTTTGAGACTGGGAGGAGGGGGCATGTTGTTGATGCTTCAGAGAGACACAGGCCCTCTGCTGCATCATTAGCCTGGGTTGGTTACTCCGGGGACCCCCCTCCCCCCCCTTATTTTAGCTTCTGTTTTTTTTACGCATGCACCATCTGCTCACGTGACAATGTGTTGCTGTACCCAGTGCTGCCGTCAGCCATCTTGGTCAACACCCACCCAGTGCATTCACTGCGGTGCGCAGGCAGTCCAATCACAGAGAACCGGTGGTAAGCTGACCGGAGGAGGGCTGTGATTTTTCAGCACGGTGCTCTCTGTTGCATTTTAAATCCCCAGTCGGCACAAAAGGGGATAACAAGAGGCTGAAGAGGAGGAGGCGGTGGAGGAGTAGAAGGCACAGACAGCAGCCTGTTTCACTCAGTTGTAGCAAGGAGGAGAGGAGGATGCATGCATAGAGAGGAGGAGCACCCTTTCTAACACCTGCTGAAGGCTGCTGTGGGCCTTTCCCGTCTTGTCCTTTTTGTTTCTTCCTCTGATTCTCTTTTCATCTTTCATCCTCTTGTTTTTCTGGCCTTCTCTGGCTGTTGGAACGCAAAGCTCCTGCATCTTTTTTACCTCCCCCCTCCCTTTTCCCCTTCGGTGGTGTTGGTTTTGCCTTGCACAAGCTGAGTCATCATGTCTGATCTGACGCCTCAGAGCGAAACCCCGACTACCACCACAGACAAGATCACCCAGGCTGCCAGGGAGACCATTTATCTGTGCAACTTTCGCGTCTCTGTCGATGGCGAGTGGCTTTGCCTCCGCGAGCTCAACGACATCTCGCTCACGCCAGACCCCGAGCCGGTCCATGAAGGTAACGTGACAGATTAGCTCAGCATTCGAGGAAGTGTTTGTGAGCACAGTGCGATATGTGTTAGGGCGTGGTGGTGTGCATCGGGGACACCAGAAGCTGCATATTTCACCTGGTGAACGGTGTGAGCTCTGTCACGACGGGTTTGATTTCACTGAAGGTTACGCAGCAAGATGACGCCACTTGTAAATAAGCCAGGAGCGGACAACAAAGCAGCCAGGAAGTGCAGGTCCTGCTGGGAGGATTCAAGTACTTGGTAGCTGTTGCTCCTTACAGAAGATCCCAGTTGCACAGAACAAACATGTTTGTGTGCTGATGATTTACATTTTGTTTCTCCCACTGTTGAAGCCGAATGCAGCCAATTATAGATTTAGCAGCAAACACAAGCCTGACTGTAAACGGATATCTATAACTGTGTGCTCTGTTTTTATTGTTTTTAAAACTGCCACACCTACTCTCAGCACCGAGCAGGCCAGCTGGCAGCCACTCGTAGGCAGTTCAGTTGGCAAATTAAGCGCTGCAGCATTCAGCCTACACCGCTGAAGAGTCCACTTTAATGACATTACAGAAGCCCATTAACAGACAACAGAAACATCTGCTTCAGGCTTTAGTTTGTTATCGGGGGATGATCGATAGTCACGTTCTCTCTCCTCTTCACTCACTTTGCATAGGTTTCTGAGGTTCTTGTTATCGCCAAAGACAACATGCACAAGTTTGTTGCTTAAAAAATAGTTCTGTCATAGCACTGGTAGTGTAAAGCCTTTTTATGGGAGACGGGGCAGTATTCTTGAGGAAAATTTTCCATCCAAAATTTATTTTAATGTTCATACAGTTTTTCCACATGGCTTAATTAAACAAGCTGGGTAATCATTACCACCCTGTTGAACATTTTCTTAAACAGACGGATTCAGATTCACAGGGACAGATGCAGGAAATCTTATATTTTAAACACATGCACATAATATTTTTATTGTATGATAACTGTTCATGATATCTTTATTATTACTTCAAGTGCAGTAACAAAAGAATATAGCACAACTAGGGTAAATAAAAGATTTGTTATTTTTCCATAGACTGTATAAAAAGATGGATGTAGCCAGCGTGATGTCACATATTGGTTGGCGAGATCCTGCCATGTGATTTCACCGCCGCTCTTGGTGGTTTTATAAACTGGAGGTAACAAGTAAGGGCTGGATCTGAAGCTGAGGGACACTGCACACTTATCAGTCACACAATAGAGCATGCTCTGCTTTATCCACCTTTTCAAGTCTTAATTGTGCCATTAAAACAAATGAGCTTCATGTTGTATTTACTAAGACCTGAAACTTGTGATGTAGCCCATAAGGTTATCAGAGAAAGGAAGATAAAGGAAGGTCAAAGGTTATTTTCCCACAGACTTGTACAGAGCCAAAGGCCTTATTATAGCCACTGGTGTTGCCCCCTACTGGCTGAAAAAATGCAGCTTTAAGGCACTAAAGCATCGGTGTCACTTTTCAGAGCTGGAAGCTTATGGATCTGTAGTTTCCACTGAAAGGGTTATCAAAGATGGGCACGTTTTTTTATTTAAACAAAATGTTTTAAACACTTCAGATTGACTCATGGAAAAAACCCAACAATAAATGACAAAGGCTGGCTCTTTGTTTCGGTCGCTGCAAAGGAAAAGACCAGATAGAGATGGTGGAGAAAATGGTTTTTAATCAAGCAGACCAGTAACTGCTACAAAATAACCAGACAAGTCACGCCGTCCTCCTGAACCAGCTCAGTATTTCTCAGTGTCTCGTTGTTTAGTTGCCTGAATTTTTTTTCCAGTTTTCTGTTTTGAGGAACGTTTTTCTATTTTACTTTCAGCATTAATATTATAACACTAATTTATACAGTTTTGCTGAGGATCTTTGCTACTTTGTTTACATTTTGTATTAGAGAATAAGATGAACATGCTGCACTGCAAATGTAAACTTTAAATGTGTAACTGTATTAATAATGTAAACAAATCTGCAGGGCAGCATAAAGCACCTCCACTAAAAGCCTCTCAGTGTTAAATGCTGACATAAATAATAGATCAGGATCAGATGTGCAGAACGAGTGGACTGTATTAAACTTTCACATTCTCTTAATTGAGACTATTTCTCTTGCAGACACATTTTATAGTTTATATTAAAACTGTATATAATCTTCAGATTTACAAGGTTTTTCATAGGGAAGTCCTGGACTCTATCTTCTTTTAGCTATTTGTAATGATGGAGTCTTTGTTGTCTTGTTGTGTATTCTTTATTTCACCTTCCTGGAAACTGAATTTTTTAAAATTCCTGTATAAGAAATACAGAGCTGACTTTCAAATGAGTGTAGCTACTGACTCACTTGTGCTGTTAAATTCTGAAGGTAAGAATTATAAAAGTCTGTTCCCTGTTTCCTTTTCTCCTTCTTTTAGATCCCAAGGATCCCATCGCGATCGAGAGGCTTAACTTGATGAACATGGCCAAACTGAGCATCAAGGGCCTGATCGAGTCTGCGCTCAACCTGGGACGCACGCTGGACTCTGACTATGCACCTCTGCAGCAGTTCTTTGTCGTGATGGAGCACTGTCTGAAACACGGGCTGAAAAGTAAAAACTGCATTCATGTTGTCTCTTATAACTCAAAGTTTTTGACAGTGAGATGTGAGAGATAACACGCGGCATGCTGTTAAAATGTACAGTTCGCATAGCTGTAAGGAATATTTAGTCTTAAACTCCTGCTTTAGTTTCCTTTTAACTGTATTGGGGCCAGTGTGTTTTTGCTCTTTCTGTATGCATGTGGTCTCAATCTGTCCGTCTCATCGTTGTTTGTCAATCATCAGCTAAGAAGACCTTCCTGGGGCAGAACAAGTCCTTCTGGGGACCATTGGAGTTGGTTGAGAAGCTGACGCCTGAGGCAGGAGAGATCACTGCCAGCGTAAAAGACCTGCCTGGGCTCAAGTGAGTTTGTTCAAAGTTTCCTAAAAAAAAAAAAGCCCTTCTCCTTCGATTTTAATTATATCATCTGAGCTCTAAACAATGCCAGAATACAGCTGGAGCTTCTTTGCTAGCTGCCTTAATCTTGTAAAGGCTGTTAGTGTGTGCAAATCTCACTCTTCCCGTGTTTGATACTAGAACTCCTCTAGGAAGAGGACGCGCCTGGTTACGACTGGCCTTGATGCAGAAGAAGCTCTCAGACTATATGAAGACCATCATCAACAGAAAGGACCTGCTCAGGTGTGTTTGGATCGTAATATTCACAGAGGCGAAGACTTTATGTGAAAAGATGAATGTGGTGTCTCGTGTTGGCCACTGCAGCCACAACATCTATCAGTTGGAAGTACAGTCATTAATTATAACAAATTATTATAATTTATCAGATAATTGCATTAAACTTCTCCAGAAGGCAAAAACACCACAAAACTGATAGAAAGGTTCAGTTTCTTGACTTTACTTAGCAGCTGAGGAGGCTAGCAGGCAGCTTGCAGCACAGTCTTCATTCACCTGCATGTTTAAGCAGCCACGCTCATGATAATGCACAACTTTAACCTTTAATAACGAAGCAAACCTGGTTGCTTAGAACAGTTATCACATCGATCAAAGCTGGCTGTGGTCAAACTCAATCACAGACAGGTGTGTTGGGTCCAGACAGCAACTTGTATTACTGGCTGTGCTTTTTTATGTAATCGCTACTACATAAATCTACATGTATATTCTGTATTCTTAGTTTCCCTCCAATGTCACCATTATAATCCTGTGATCAGTTTATCGTCTGGTCAGTTGGCTCAGGAGGATGAGAGTCTGGCTCCAGAACGAAGGGTCAGGAGTTTGTGGTGCACTTGCTGCATATCTTACATCAGCCAGTGGAGCCGTCAGATAGTTCACCTGACCCTGAAATATCTCCATGGCAGCCATAATAGCAGCTGGTCATAGTTTTTTAAGAAGGATGCTTCAGTGCTTCCTTCATATGATCTCCTTTTGCAGAGGATAGAGTGAAACATCCTTTATGAAAGGAGACGATGTTGTCCCACAGTTCATACCACACTCTGTCAGCATGACTGACACAGATCATGTAAATCCTCATTTTAGTGCATTTACTATTTTTATGCCATTTGTTAAATGTTTTGAATTTTCAACAAGCTGTTGAACCCACAGGTTCAACTTTGAACCTTATACCGTGGTAAAAAAATCAGCATCTTATCAACGTGTTTTATCTTTATGAGCTCCCTAAATCCAGATTGAGAGCTGTTTTAATCAAAGTGTGTTTAAGGTGTGTAATCATTCAGTTTGTATTAGTAATGCCTGTTCATGGACTTTGGACTGGTTCCATCCCTCAACCCCTGATCCCACTGTGTAGCCTGCCTCAAGTGGCCATCTGAGGATCTGCAGTTTTTGGTTTGGTTTGGGGGTTTTTTTTGTTTGTTTGTTTTTGGCTCGGGTAGTATTTTATACAAACCTGAAACCCTTCCGCCTGACATTATGGCCCTTTCTGTCTCCTCTCTGTAGTGAATTTTACGAGCCGAACGCGTTGATGATGGAGGAGGAAGGCGCCGTCATCGCCGGGCTTCTGGTTGGATTAAATGTCATCGATGCCAATCTGTGTATGAAGGGAGAGGACTTGGATTCGCAGGTTAGTCTGCTTTCACCTCTAACTCCACTTAGAGCAGCTCAAACTAAATCAAAGACCCACCTTCTTGAAGAAGTAAGGCAGAGGAAAATTAATCACAGTCCCTGGTGTGGCATTGTTTTCTCTCAGCCCATGTGGAACAAGGGCGTCAAGTTTCACTGATCACATCTAAGGCCAGACATGGACTTTATGACATGTGTGAAATAGCTAGTTATTTTCTGCAATAACGCCAACAACCTGACGTGATACAAGTTCATGTTAAAGGAAAATAATCCTTTTAATAAATAATCCATCATTTTATTTGTAAATGTCTAAAGTGGCCTCTTTCAAAGGATTGAAGCATCTGCTGTGTACTGGCTAGAAAGCGTAAACGAATAAATAGCCACACAAAACAAATGTTTGGGAAATCTGTTTATGTTTTCATTTTTCTGAAAGACAAAAAAATGTTCCATACATTAGAATATCATTTTAAAATCACCAAATACCTGTATGGTATCGGTCTTAAAAATCTGGTCTGTGTCGACCGGGTTTGGTCCGGATTTGGCAGATGTGGTGTAGAAAACAGTCACTGTGGTGGAGTTATTTAGAATTATTGAATTAGGTTTTTTTGGCATTCAAATTTTGGCCAGATGGCATTTGTATATCTGTATATTTGAACTCTCACTAATGTTGTTTAGTTCTTTTCCTACAGTCATTATTTTCCCTTTAAAATGCCAACAAAAGCCTTTAGTTAAACCAGGGGTGGGCAACTCTAGGCCTCCTGCAGGTTTTAGATCTCACCCTGGGTCAACAGGCCTGAATCAAATGATTAGTTCATTACCAGGCCTCTGGAGAACTTCAAGACATGTTGAGGAGCTAATTTAGCCATTTAAATCAGCTGTGTTGGATCAAGGACACATCTAAAACCTGCAGGACACCGGCCCTCCAGGCCTGGAGTTTCCCACCCTGAGTTAAACCATCTGTTCAGATCATTTAAATATGAAGTACAGGGATGTTTCCTTTATACAGCAGCAGCATAACTGAGTTAAGAGCAATGTAATGGGGATCGGTGTTTTGGGCACTGAGACCTGTGTCCCTGCTCTGCTTCAGAAACATTAACATGCTGAGCAGTGCAGCTCCTGGTTGTTCTTGTTTCAGCAGCTCACAGGTAGTCAGTCAGGATGTTCAGCTCTCAGGTTGGGAATGAGTCCAGAGTGACTGTGAGGAATGTTGCACAGCTCTTTGTTAATATCCGCCTGAGCTTGGAGACTAAAATATTTCAGCCTGCCGACTTTACACATACTTTAAATTGTTTTACGTACAAGGATGGCTCCTGTCGTCATTGCTTTTTTTGCCTTCTTAATTTTCTTACATCTGCAGGTTGGGGTGATCGATTTCTCCATGTACCTAAAAGACGGTGGACACAGCAGCAAGAGCGTGGAGGGGTGAGTCCTGGCTCCTGTAGTCCCATCAGCAGTAACTGTACACTGTGGGCCTGTAATAGGAGCATACGTTTTGTTTTTGCTTCGCTCCTACCTCTGTCGACTGACAGCCATTTGTCTTAATCTTAATTAACATAAAGAGTTCTTTTATTTGGACGTCTGGATTGAGTCCCAGCCTTCGGACCATATTTTTCCAATGTGTGGCCTTTAAACTTGAATATTGAAAAAGAGAGAAAATCTGAAAATTCTTCCATTTCCATTCCCTGGCTGAACCACATTTTAGCCTAAACAGTTTAAAAAGACTGCACTAGTATGAGATTTTCTATCACATTTCAGTTGTTTTGTTTTGTAGTTCCTGTGTCTTTGTGTGCCTGACGGCTAACTGCACGTTTCTCTTTGTGTGTTTTCAGGGACGGTCAGATCACGGCGATTCTCGATCAGAAGAACTACGTGGAGGAGCTGAACAGACATTTAAGGTTTGTCGGGGTGGTGCGCTCACTTTGCTCACCTCACCTTGTCGAGCTCGGTGACTCACATGATTTCTGTCTGTTTACAGCGCGTCGGTAAATAACCTGCAGGCCAAAGTGGACGCTCTGGAAAAGTCCAACACGAAGCTGACAGAAGAGGCGAGTCTCACAGTGATCATCCTCAAAAACTGTTGTCTTTAAATGTCAGCCTTACATGTTTTTTGCCCGGCTGCAGGGACTTCCTGTTTACCAAGCTGCTTTGTTCATTTCTGTCCTCGCAGCTCGCAGTGGCGAATAACAGGATCATCACTTTACAAGAAGACGTGGAGAGAGTAAAGGAGGAGAGCTCATATCAGCTGGAGTCCAGAAAGGTGAACGCTGCTTATCTGCCGGTTTATGCAGCAGCTGACTCGAGCATTTGGAAATTTGTAGTAAAAGCAAGCGTTCCTGTTTTCTTCAGGCATTAAGAAGTGATTCAGCAGCAGACGGACAAGCGCTGGGGGAAACACGCAAGCAGCTCAAAGAGGAAACTTTGCTTCGACTGGTACGTTTCAGCTGTTTGACAGTCTTTATGTAGCTTTAACTCTGCTGAGGCCTTGATACCAGCGAGGGATTATACATGTAGCCGTGTCATCTGCTGAGAAAGTTTGTAGTTATAGTAACAAATGTGCTTTACCTGTTTAGCATGTTTATTTTTAGCTGCGATTTACACAGAATACAGTGAAGCTTATGTGGAGAAAGACAATCAGCCCAGTCCAAATTCAGTCCATTTAGCTTAGTTTAATTATGACATTCCTGCTTATATTTTTCTAACTGACAAAGTCTGACTTGTGTGCAGGATGTGGAGAAGGAGCTGGAGGTGCAGATCGGGATGAAGCAGGAGATGGAGCTGTCCATGAAGATGCTGGAGAAAGACGTCTGTGAGAAGCAGGACGCTCTGGTGGAGCTCAGACAGCAGCTGGAAGACCTTCGTGCCATCAACCAACAGCTAATGCACAAGTCACAGGTGAGGCGGTGCTTCTCATATCTGATTATGAGGACACTGAGCTTCGGAAAGCTTTTAAAAGGCTCACATCCACTTTTGTCTCTCACAGCTTCACTCGTAGATTTCAGCTCTTCCCAGAAACTTGTAGGTGGTTCATTTCACTATTAGCTCTCTGTGAAATGATAAAGCATGACTTCCTGTCTAGAATAACTTACAGTCAGCAGTAGATCCTGACTGATAGTAAAAACTTGGCATTTTTTTCAGTTAAGGCAGAAAAGAGGAGGCCACTTCAATGAGAGAATTCAAAGGTCTGCTTAACTGCAAGAAGACTGAAACTGTTCCACAAAGTAAGAATAAAATGGATGATAGCAATTAGTTTACTAAAACACATCGAAAATATTAGGTGGAAAAAGGTTTTTTAATCTGGGCCTCGGTGGGAACGCTCAGATTACAAGGTGCACAGGTGATCTTCACTTTTGCTCAGAGTTTAGTCTCTTAATTTGGATTTCTTGCCGTCTTTTCAGCATTAACTTATCAACTAGGGGTGGTCACATTTATCAGATATTCCATCCGTCCACCTATCCTTTCTTTTTCTGACCCCTATCCTGGTCTTCCCAGCCACCTAATCCTAATCTTCCACCTGCTGTTCTAGGGATGAAGAGCAGGTGGAGGATTAGATCCCCAAAATATCTTTTCACATAAAACTCAGAGTTTAAGGACGAAAGACATCAGTTGACTAGTTTGGATCATCTTCTGCAGAGTGCCGATGCCAGCTCGAAACAGAAGAGTGAGGTCATCGTTCGCATGGAGGAGAAAATAAACCAGATGTCAGGGACCATAAAACAGCTGGAGACCAGGTGAGGCTAGTTTATTATCACAGTACGATATGTATTTGGTGCCTTCAGACAACATTTCTTATATTCATTGACACATTTTCTCTCTCTTCACTTCCTTTTCTTTAATTTTTTCCATCATTTGTTCATCTGTTGTGTTGAAAAAAATCAGTGACAAACATTTGGCGAAGCAGGCCCGGAACCTGAACTCGGCAGCAGGGAAGCTGCTGCAGCTGCAGCAGTAGCTCCCTGCTTTCACGAGTCTGAAAACAAACATACAACCCTGCCTAATATAGAAATAACCAAACTAGGATGTTATCTTTTCTGTACTGCTCCTTTGTTGTTACAAAATAAAAACCATCTTCTTACAACCTCCTGCAGCGGCGCTCCAGCATCAGCTTTTAGTGTGGACTGAATGGATCCTTTAGCAGCCCCTTAATCCTCGTGTTTTCTGCCAGATGTGTTCGCCACATCAGATTTCTACTTCAGATTTCCGTTTCTAAAACCTGCCCCGGTAATGCTTTAGTCACACATAAGATGAGTAGAGACGTCTGATGGACTGATGTGCCAATAAACTCATGCTGGATATTTGACAGTTGCTGTAATGTGATTCGTCCTCAAACCTGAGGCTGTCAGATATTCTCAGCCGACAGAGAGAACTGGCGTGTGGCGCCAGATGTCCGAGGGGTTTGTTGAATTCGAACGTCCAGCGCAGAAGAAGGAAGGGGCAAAATTAATGAATAATTTTAAATTGTATGTGAACATAAGTTTGGTGTCAACTGTAGTAATCATTAGGCTAATAAAACAATAAACAAACACAGTCTGCTTCATGGTCTTTGGTCACAGTGTCCCAGGTTGCTCTTACATTTTAGTTTCCCTTCATCACATTTTTATTTTGCCATGAGTTTATGTTAACCCGCTCACCCCAAACCAGATGCAAGCAGGCGGAGAAGGAGAGGGACCTGGCTTTAGAGGCGAACCGGCTCTTCAAGCAGGACTTTGGAGACAAAATCGAGAGTCTGCAGGTGGAGGTGGAGCAGCTGAGGAAGCAAAGGTAAAGTCTGGCACCTCACTACTCCCGCTCCATTTGAAACACTGAGATGACCAAAACAAAGAGGAATAAGACAAATCACTTCCTTTTTGCTAAAACTGATTCTGAAGTATGATTTCACTACCTCATCTGCTGTAAGCCGTGGCAGTTGGCAATTCCACATTTTGCATTTATACTGAAAATGAGCATTTTCTTTTCTTAATGTGGCCCTAATGCTCCTTTATATTTTATCAGCCTTTCAGACTTTCTTTGTTAAAACAGTCAGACTCTCACTCTTTGGTCTCAGTGAGATCTTTTAGAATTTTATCACAGACTTGTGCGAGCGCATTTGTAACCATAGAAACGTGCAAATACTAAAGATCTGTAGCCCATCAAACCACATCGATGCAGAGAGTGGTTTCAATCTTATGAGCTGTTTCTAGAAAGTTTTGAGTAGCAACATTTCACACAGATTTCAGTTACACAGGAAGCCTGTATAACATGCTATAACGTGCAGGTTATACCTGACGAAGGGACAAACACAGGTCAGAGGCCTGGCAGAAAACTGCTGGATGCAGCTCTGTGTTGGCACAGCTGTTAATCAAAGCTGCCATCAGAAGAATCTTATTTCTACTGTAACGTTGGGCTTTCCTACCCTTTGGAGGTTCCCCTTTACCATAAACGTTGTTCCTTTTTCTGCTCCAGATATGTTTATTAATTACTGTCATCACTGAACTGTATGTTTCTATTCTTTGGCTTATTTTGCTGTTTCAGGTCTCATCTGGAGCGAGAGCTGAGAAAAGGTCGCGATCGAAAGAGCGAGCATCACCTCAGTGCCTCCTCGGTACCTCAGTCCAGCACTCCTCGGACCGACAGGAGACAACCAGAGGATGTACCAAAAGTACGTGCACTCTCACATTAACGATATGTCCGAAGAACAGCTGTCAGCTGTGCTTTGGTGGCTGATGACTGTGTTTTTAACAGCAACTCCCAGAATCCCCGTCAGTGAAGGAGAAAGACCAGTTACAAAGTGGCCCGGAGGACAAAACCAGCCTGAGCTCCAGCTTGTAGGTATCTCAGGGTTTCAGAAAATAATGTGAAATTTATGGAAAAATAATTCACATTTTTATGTCCTGTCTTTAACTTTGAAGGTCCCTGTCGCATCACGAGGATGAACAGGTGAGATCTGACTTTTTACCTGTGTGAAAGTTTAGCCTTTTAATAAGTGGATGCTGAAACAGTCAGCATGTACTGATGGCAGTGTGTCTTTGCACTGTTCAGAGACTCATGCATTTATTTTTGTTGTTCTTCCTTAGAAAGAATCGTTCTTGGAGATCAGCGAGCCTTCCATGTGTACGATGTGTGAGCAGGCCGACTCCCTCCTCAAGACAAAGGTACAAATTACTGAGGATCATTTTGAACTTTAGTTATCAAGAATATTTTTCTGTTTTGCATTGAAGGTTTACAGCGTCTTTAAATAGTTGACTCCTGTTTTTCTTGGGTTGAATTTCCTAAAGCTGTTAGCAGAAACGGCTGTTCCAAAACGTATTTTCTGTATCAAAAAAATATCAAACATATGCAAAAGTCTGGCTCAAATCCTGATTGTGGATGATCCATTCCCATCTCGTCAGTCTCCAGGTTGACCACAGGTTGTGGGATTCCTCTTGTCCCCACGCTTTTTAAGGACTGACCAGGTCAAAGATCAGCATGATCATCTCAGAGGGCAAAGTGATTATTAAGACTCACAGATCATCAGCATTTTGGATCAGTGGTCAGTAAACTGCCCCGATCTCAAACCAATCCATGATCTATGGTCAGGCTTTAGAAGGCCGAAGCGGACTCTTTGATTGGTCGGTTCTGGCCCTCAGGCTGTTTGCTGAATGGGGAGGAGCTAAGGTGGACTGCACCAAAGCCCAATATGAGATAAATATGATCTGTGAGTCATGCAAAGCTGCTCTCATAGAACCAAAAAGTAAAAATATGGCGCTGTAAATGAGCAGAATGGGTGGAGAACTGGTGTCCCCAGCTGTGGTTTTCTTTAATGGAGTTTTTCTTCTTCTCTGCAGAAACAGTGTAAGAACTGCAGCGGCGTTTTCTGTGAGAGCTGCGTGTCCAAAGAGCTGCCTTTACCTTCCTCCATTCTCCCAGAGACGGTCTGCACAGCCTGCTACTCGCTGTTACTCCAACAATACGCTTCATCACCGACATGAACCCGCAATCATCAGACACAGCAGAGGCGCTCGAGTGTAAAACTGGCACTTAAAAACCAAAAAATCCCAACTTCCTGACATCCTAAGAATCACGGGGTCTGTGAGATATTTAAATCAGTCTGGTGTGTGTGTGTGTGTGTGTGTGTGTGTGTGTGTGCGCGCGCGCAGGTTTTCCTTATAATAAAAACAGCTGAAGCCATTTATCTTCCTTTTCTGGTTCGCAGTGTGTCCGTTGGTGATTTAGGCTTCTGTCGGCACTTTTAAGCTAAACTTGCACTCCCTCACATGGCTGGATTAAAAAAAATAAAAGAATCATCTCATTTACGGACACTAAGTGATGAAAAGTTTAACTGACATATCTTTATCCCTAGTGTTAAAAGATAAAAAAGGAAAAACTGGAATTCAAGGCTCGGTGTTTCGATTCAGAGATCAGGATATGGAGTTACTCACACGTTTATGCACTTTTGTGATTAAACTGGTGTCAGATTCAGGGAAAATCCTGACAAAGTCGGTCAAAATGACCGAATGCTGTCATGTTATGTGTCATTACTTCCTTAAAGACTTTTTAAAAAAAATTCATGCAATATATGAAAAAAAGTTA